>NC_133135.1:8108904-8201404 GCF_048418815.1 Hemitrygon akajei | reverse complement strand
AGCATTTTCTCAGCAATTTCACTGGCCAAAGTTGATTGGAAGGATTGACTAGCAGGGATGAAGAACAACAACGGCTGGAGTTTCTGGGAGCAATTCAGAAGACAGAGATTAGGTAACATCTCAAAGAAGACATATTCTAAAGAGAGAATGAGGCCACCTTGGCTGACAGGAGAAGTCAAAAACAGCATATAATATTGCTACAATTAGTGGCATGTTAAAGAATTGGGAAGCTTTTAAAAACCAGCAGAAGGCAACTAAAAATATATAAGGAGAGAAAAGATGAAATATCGGAATCAGGTTTAATATCAGCGGCATTAGTCATGAAATTTTTTAACTTTGTGGAAGCAGTACAACGCAATACATGATAATAAAGACAAAAATAAATTAAAAATCAATTACAGTAAGTATATAATATGTATATTAAATAGTTAAATGAAAAATAGTGCAAAAGCAGAAATAATAAAAGTGAGGTAGCGTTCATGGGTTCAATGCCCTTTTAGGAATCATATGGCAGAAGAGAAGAAACTGTTATTAAATTGTTGAGTGTGTGTCTTCAGGCTTCTATACCTCCTTCCTGGCGGTAACAATGAGAAGAGGGCATGTCCTGTCTGTCAGAATGCTCTCCACAGTACATCTGTAGAGGTTTTAGATGACAAACCAAATTTCCTCAAATACCTAATGAAATATCGCAAACAAGAGACAATCTGCAAATGCTGGAAATCCGAGCAACACACACAAAATGCTGGAGGAACTCAGCAGGCATGGCAGCATTTAAGAAAAGAGTACAGTCAATGTTTTGGGCTGAAACCCTACAGCAAGACTGGAGAAAAGAAGCTGAGGAGTAGATTTAAAAGGTGGGGGGAGGGAGAAGGGAAAGACAAGGTGATAGGTGAAACCTAAAGTAAAGAGCTGGGAAGTAACTTGGTATAAGAGGCAGAAGGCCATCAAAGAAAGAAAAGGGGGGAGGAGCACCAGAGGGAGGTGGGCAAGGAGATAAGGTGAGAGAGGGAAAAAAGGATGGGAAATGGTGAGGGTTGTGGGGAGCACTGTCAGAAGTTTAAGAAACTGATGTTCATGCCAGCAGGTTGGAGGCTACCAAAATGGAATATAAGGTGTTGTTCCTCTAACCTAAGTGTGGCCTCATCATGACAGTGGAGGAGGCCATGGATGGACATATCTGAATGGGAATGAGAAGTGGAATTAAAATGAATGGCCGCTGGGAGATCCTGCTTGCTCTGACGGACTAAGCATAGATGATCGTCAAAACAGTCTCCCTACCTACAACGGGTCACACAGGTATACAGGAATCCCCAGCATCGAGGATGTCTTCAAAAGCCGATGCCTCAAAAAGGCAGCACTCATCACTAAGGACCCCCTACCACCCAGGACATGCCCTCACCTCATCATGATGAGGCAACACTTAGGTTGGAGGAACAACACCTTATATTCCGTTTAGGTAGGCTCCAACCTGATAGCACGAACATCCATTTCTCAAGCTTCTGGTCATGTCCCCTCCTCCTTCACCATTTCCCATCCCCTTTTCCCTCTCTCACTTTATCTCTTTGCCCGTCCATCACCTCCCTCTGGTGCTCCTCCCCCCCCCCCTTTTCTTTCTTCTATGGCCTTCTGTCTCTTTCATAGAACATAGAATAGTACAGCACAGTACAGGCCCTTTGGCCCACAATGTTGTGTTGACCCTTAAACCCTGCCTCACATATAACCCCCCACCTTAAATTCCTCCATATACCTGTCTAGTAGTCTCTTAAATTTCACTAGTGTATCTGCCTCCACCACTGACTCAGGCAGTGCATTCCATGCACCAACCACTCTCTGAGTAAAAAACCTTCCTCTAATATCTCCCTTGAACTTCCCTCCCCTTACCTTAAAGCCATGTCCTCTTGTATTGAGCAGTGGTGCCCTGGGGAAGAAGAGCTGGCTGTCCAGTCTATCTATTCCTCTTGATATCTTGTACACTTCTATCATGTCTCCTTTCATCCTCCTTCTCTCCAAAGAATAAAGCCCTAGCTCCCTTAATCTCTGATCATAATCCATACTCTCTAAACCAGGCAGCATCCTGGTAAATCTTCTCTGTACCCTTTCCAATGCTTCCACATCCTTCCTATACTGAGGTGACCAGAACTGGACACAGTGCTCCAAGTGTGGCCTAACCAGAGTTTTATAGAGCTGCGTCATTACCTCGCGACTCTTAAACTCTACCCCTCGACTTATGAAAGCTAACACTCCATAAGCTTTCTTAACTACCCTATCTACCTGTGAGACAACTTTCAGGGATCTGTGGACATGTACTCCCAGATCCCTCTGCTCCTCCACACTACCAAGTATCCTGCCATTTACCTTATACTCTGCCTTGGAGTTTGTCCTTCCAAAGTGTACCACCTCACACTTCTCCGGGTTGAACTCCATCTGCCACTTCTCAGCCCACTTCTGCATCCTATCAATGTCTATCAATTTACTTCCCAGCTCTTCATTCTTTCCCCTTCAGGTTTCACCTATCACCTTGTGTTTCTCTTTCTCTTCCGCGCCCCTCCCCCACCACCTTTTAAATCTACTCACCTTTTTTTTCTTCAGTCTTGCTGAAGTGTCTTGGCACGAAACATCAACTGTACTCTTTTCCTAGATGCTGCCTGGCCTGCTGAGTTCCTCCAGCATTTTGTGTGTTGTTCCTAATGAAGTACAGTCAATGTCTTGCCTTCTTTATAGCTGCACCAATATCTTGGGACCAGGTTAGCTCCTCAGAGATCTTGAAACCCAGCAAATTGAAATTGCTCACTCTCTCCTCTTCTGATACCTCTTTCAGGATTGATTTGTGTTCCCTCATCTTACCCTTCCTGAAGTCCACAATCAGCTCTTTGGTCTTACTGACGTTGAGTGCAATGTTGTTGCTGCGACACCATTCAGCTAGTTGGCATACTGTATCTCACTCTTGTACACATTCTCATCGCCATCTGAGATTCTACCAACAATGGTTGTATCATCAGCAAATTTATAGATGGTATTTGAGCTATGCCTAGCCATACAGTCATGGATATAGAGAGAGCAGAGCAGTGGGCTGAGCACAGATCCCTGAGGTGTGCCAGAGTTGATTATCAGCGAGGAGTCTGGATATTATCACCAATCTACACAGATTGTGGTCTTCCAGTTAGGAAGTCAAGGATACAATTGCAGAGGGAGGTGCAGAGGCCCAGGTTCTGTAACTTATCAGTCAGGATTTTGGGAATTATGGTGTTAAATGCTGAGCTATAGTCAATGAACAGACTCCTGACATAGGTGTTTGTGTTGTCCAGGTGTTCTAGGGCCATGTGAAGAGCCATTGAGATTGTATCTGCCATTGACCTATTGTGGCAATAGACAAATTGCAGTGGGTCCACTTCCTTGCTGAGGCAGGAGTTGATTCTAGCCATGACCAACCTCTCAAAGCATTTTTCACTGTGAGTGCTACAGGGTGATAGTTATTAAGGCAGCTCATACTACACTTCTTGGACACGTGTATAACTGTTACCTTTTTGAAACAGGTGAGAACTTCCAACTGTAACAATGGGAGGTTGAAAATGTCCTTGAAAACTCCCGCCAGTTGGTTGACACAAGTTTTCAGAGCCTTACCAGGTACTCCATCGAGGTCTGCCACCTTGTGAAGGTTCACCCTCCTGAAAGACAGCCTGACATCAGCCTCAGCAGGGATCTTCACAGCTATAGTTATATTCTCCCTTTCAAAGCGTGCACAGAAGGCATTGAGTCATCTGGTGGTGAGGCATCGCTGCCATTCATGCTATTGGCTTTCACACAGTAGGAAGTAACGTCCTGCAAACTCTGCCAGAGTTGATGTGCATCCGATGTCACTTCCAACTTCATTTGGAATTGTTTCTTTGCTCCTGAAATAGCCCTCTGCAAGTCATACTTGATTTTCTTGTATACGCCTGGGCCACCAGATGTAAATGTCATAGATCTAGCCCTCAGCAGACAATGAACCTCCTGGTTCATCCATGGCTTTGGCTTGGGAATGTGCAGCAAGATATTTGTAAGCACACACAGGTTTTAACTAAGTCGGTAACAACTGCAGCATACTCATCCAGATTCGAAGATGAATCCCTGAATACAGTCCCGTCCACCGATTCAAAGCAGTCCTGTAAGCACTCCTGTGCTTCCCTTGTCCATAGAATCTTGGTCCTCACTACTGGTGCTGCAGTCTTCAGTCTCTGACCATACTCAGGTAGTAGTAGTAGGTGGGGAGTGTTGAAGAACCGGCTGTTGCTCGTGCAGCGGGTTCCCCCTCTCCACGTCACTGATGTAGTCCAAGGGAAGGGCAAGCACCGATACAGCTTGGCACCAGTGTTGTCGCAGAGTTTGCCAGAGTGCAGCTGTAAACAATATCTAACTGCCTTAGGAACCACAGTTCCAGATTTCTTCCTCCGGATTTACTCCTGAAGCTTTTCCCATGGGCGGGTATGGCCACAAGGCTGCGAAGGTTTAAAAACAGTTTTCCTTCTCCTAGGCAGGCTGCCGAGCCCCACCTGCCTAAAACACTCACGGTAAGCAAGCCAAAAATATCAAAGAGGGTACCAAAACTTTTTTCAGATATATAAAGAGCAAAAGAGAGGCGAGAGTGGAGATTGGATCATCGGAAAATAAGACTGGAGAGGTAGTAATGGGGGACAAAGAAATGGCAGATGAACTTAGTAAGTATTTTGTGTCTTTCTTCATTGTAGAAGACACTAGCAGTATACCAGGGAGTCTGCAGAAGGACTTGGACAGTTTAGAGAATGGGGCAAAGAAGTGGCAGATTGAATACAGTGTAGGGAAGTGTATGGTCATGCACTTCAGTAGAAGGAATAAAGGCATAGACTATTTCCTAAATGGAGAGAAAATTCAAAACTCTGAGATGCAAAGAGACTTGGGAGTCTTCATGCAGGATTCCCACAAGGTTAACTCGCAGGTTGAGTCATTGGTAGGGAAGGCAAATGCAATGTTAACATTCATATTGAGAGGACTAGAATATAAAAGCAAGGATGTAATGCTGAGGCTTTATAAAGCACTGGTGAGATCCCACTTGGAGTATTGTGAGCTGTTTTGGGCCCTTTATCCAAGAAAAGATGTTTGGGCATTGGAAAGAGTCCAAAGGAGGTTCACTAGAGTGATTCCAGGAATGAAAGACTTAGCTTATGAGAAACGATTGATGGCTCTGGGGCTGTACTTGCTGGAATTCAGAAGAATGAGGGGAGATCTCATTGAAACCTATCCAATATTGAAAGGCGTAGATAATGTGGATGTGGAGAGGGTGCTTCCTATAGTGGGTGAGTCTAGGACGAGAGGGCACAGCCTCAAAATAGAGGGACATCCATTTAGAACAGAGATGAGAAGGAATTTCTTTAGCCAAAGGGTAGTGAATCTGTGGGATTCATTAGCATGGATGGCTATGGAAGCCAAAGCATTGTGTATATTTAATGCAGAGGTTGATAGGTTCTTAGTCAGGGCGTCAAAACTTACCTGGAGAAAGGAGTTGAGAAGGATAATAAATCAGCATTGATGGAATAGCAGAATAGACTCAATGGGCCGAATGGTCTGATTCTGCTCCTAAGTCTTATTGTCTTATGGTCTTATATATCAGTGATAATTAACCTGATTCTGATTCTGACTGCCTTGCCCAGTGGCTACTCGTCAGAGGAATGAGTCTGGGGCCTGCTTCTACTCAGAGTACTAGGCGAGGGCAAGACGCTCGATGAATATAAACGAAAGTTGCAGCATAAACAAGTTGAAGATCTGCTTGCGGCTGGATTATCTTGTATTGGTATTCTGAGTGCTCGCCCTGTCTCAGGCTCCTCTGACCCCGGCTGTCCTGTGCTCTACGCCAGCGGAGGCTGTCTGCTGATAAAGTGCCTTCAGTAAAGCCGACGTGCCACAAAAATAGATCCTTAATTCTTAATCAGGGAAATAACCATCTATTGGACTAGACTACCGTGAGGGAGACAGTCCTTCAAACCACAGGAAGGACCTAAAGGGACGTCAGGACCTCTGATAGACTTATTAACATCCAAAGCTAAATCAATTTCTTTTATTCCGTCCCATGGCTGTCTCGTGGTTTTAATTTTGAGACTGTGTAAAAGGAATCATTGCCTTTAGCGTCCTTTTTTTGTTTATGTAAGTGTAAAATTAACCGCACCAGCATTTTGAGATTACAGTTAACTGTGGATTAATTCAGGAAATCATATTCAGTAAAATCCCTATCGCAGGGGGTTTAACAAAACAGAGCTGCTTAAAGGCTTTTTTTTTCCCTGCATTACATCGACAATGCTTATAGTGTAAAGGTTTCTATGAAGCCACCATGTTTTCTACAAAGCCAACCTCACATACACTGTACAAAACCTTAGCCACATCCTCCACTGTCTGGCCGAGGTTTCATGCAGTCTATGTAAGGCTTAGAGTTAATTGTTAATAACCATTTGCCTCTTGGCCCGTCTGTTCTCAAGAATACCAGTCTCTGATTTTAATTATTCTCCGACTGAGGTCAGAGTTGGAAGTGCTGCTCCAGTGCACTAAATATTCGCCCTGATACACTGTGGCTTCAGAGCATCACTTGGTCCAAATGCATCTCACAAAACGTGCTCCCCACTCTGAATGCATCTCCCAAAACTTCTGCCATATGGACACTGGTACGTCATTACTGCCACATCCCCCTTCTCTTTGGGATTGGACTAGATTGGATTGGATTGGTTTATTATCATCACCCCTCAGCCTCTGCCACTCCATAGAAAACAATCCAAGTTTATCCAACCCCTCTACATAGCTACTACTCTCTAATCCAGGCTACATCAATAGAGAAGAAGGCGCTTAGGTGGGTCAGTAAGCTTGCAGATGACACAAAGGCTGGTGGAGTTGAGGATAGTGTAAAAGGTTGTCATAGGTTACAATGGGACATTAACAAGATGCAGAGCAGGGCTGAGAAGTGGCAGATGGAGTTCAATCTGGAAAAGTATAAAGTGATCCACTTGGAAGGTTGAATTGGAAGGCAGAATACGGGGTTAAATGCAGGATTCTTAGCAGTGCAAAGAAATAGAAGGATCTTGGGGTTCACATCCATAGATCTCTCAAAGTTGTCATGTAACTTTAAGTATGATGTGGTGTGTTGGCTTTCATTAGTCAGGAGATTCAATTCAAGAGCTGCAAGGGTAATGTTAGAACTCTATAAAACCCTACATTCCGAATATTGTCTTCAGTTCTGCTCGCCTCAATATAGGAAGGAAGTGGAAGCTTTGGAAGGGGTGTAAAGGAGATTTCCCTGGATTAGACAGCATGTCTTTTGAGGAAAGCTTGAGCGAGCTGAGGCTTTTCTCTTTGGAGAGAAGGAGTCGATTCAGATTAAAGCAGAAAATGAACTGGCGTTCAGCTCACTTCTCTGTATCAGACAAGGTCCCTCACCTGAGCCTGTCCTGTCTGCCTGCATTTGACGCATCTCCCTTTCTTCTCGCTATCAACATTGGTTGGTAGGCGCAGGAGTCTTGGGTCTAATGCCGCCAGGATTGGGAGCCACCGGCTCCCGGACCAGCATCACTTACCTCATCGCTGAACTGGCTCTGCGGCTGTGGGCTCACTTTCGGAGAGACTGCAGTCCCTGTTCTGTGTATTATTTCTTTCCTTTTTTATATTATGTGCATAATTTGTCCTTTGTACATTTGTACATTGGATGTTTGTTGGTCTTCATTATGTGTGCTTTTTTCATGGATTTGCTTGTGTTTCTTTGTTTTGTGGCTGCCCACAAGAAGGGGAACCTCAAGGCAGTGTATGGTGTAGACAGCTTGTTAATAAAGGTACTTTGGATGATGAGAGGTGACTTGATAGAGGTGTACAAGATGATAAGAGACATAGATTGAGCAGAAAGTCAGGGACTTTTTCCCAGAGTGGAAACGACTGGTACAAGGGGACATAATTTTAAGCATGTGGAGGAAAGCATAAGGGGGATGTCAGAGATACGTATTGCGCGTGGCCAAGTGGTTAAGGCATTCGTCTAGTGATCTGAAGGTCACTAGTTCGAGCCTTGGCTGAGGCTGTGTGTGTGTCCTTGAGCAAGGCACTTAACCACACGTTGCTCTGCGACGACACCAGTACCAAGCTGTATGGGTCCTAATGCCCTTCCCTTGGACAACATCGGTAGTGTGGAGAGGGGAGACTTGCAACTGCCGGTCTTAAATTAAAAAAAACCTTGCCCAGGCTTGCGCCCTGGAAACTTTCCAAGGTGCAAATCCATGGTGTATCGAGACTAACGAAGGCCTACATTGTGCACAAAGAGGTGGGTGTGTGGAACACCCTGCCAGGGATGGTGGTAGAGGCAGATACATTAGGAGCATGTAAGAGACTCTTGAATAGACACATGGATGATAGAGACAGCACAGTAGTGTAGTGTTTAGCACGATGCTTTTCAATACAAGTGATCTGGGTTTACTACCTGTCAGGAGTTTGTATGATCTCCCTGTGACCACATGGGTTTTTTCAGGTGCTCCAGTTTCCTCCCACAGGACAAAGACTTACCGGTTGGTAGGTTAATTGGTCATTGTAAATTGTCCAGTCATTAGTCCGGGGTTAAATCAGTGGATTGCTGGGTTGCTCAACTCAAAGGGCTGGAAAAACCTATTCTTGGCTGTATCTCAATCAATCAATCAATCAATTGATCAATAAGTAAATAAATAAGTAATGGAAGCATATATAGGAGGGAAGGGATTGATTGATGTTAGAGTAGGTTTATAGGTCAGCACAACATTGTGGGCTGAAGGGCCTGTACTGTTCTATGTTCTCTATACTTTACAGAATCATAGAGAATAATATGATACCAGAGAGTAAGTCCAGTACCATAAGCAGTGAGGATAAATTTCGTGATATCTGAAGAGTCCATGAAACCATGAATACTTATTCTTTATTTTGCATTACTTATTTATTTTGTAATTCATAACAATTTTATGTCTTTGCACAGCATTGCTGCCGCAAAACAGCTAATTTCACATCATATAAAATAGTAATAACAGAAGGAGCAGCACCTTATATTCTATCCAGGTAGCCTCCAACCTGATGACATGAATATTGATTTATCCTTCTGATAAAAAAATTCCCCTCTCCCTCTCTTCTTCTGGTTCCTCACTCTGGCTTGTTACCACTTCTCATCTGCCGATCACCTCCTTCCAGGTCCCATCCTCCTTCCCTCTCTCCTGAGGTCCACCCTCCTCTTCAATCAGATTCCTTTTCTCCAGCCCCTTGCCACCTACCTGGCTTCATCTACCACTTCTAGCTGTGTCCTCTTTCACCTCCTCCCACCTTTTTATTCCGGCATCTTCCCCTTTCCTTTCCAGTCCTGAAGAACGGTCTTGGCTCAAAACGTTAACTGTTTATTCATTTCCAGACCTGCTGAGTTCCTCCAGCATGTTGTATGTGTTGCTGTGGATTTCTGGCATCAGCAGAACTTCTAATGTCCCATTCCTCAGTGCATTATTCCAGAAGATTCTACACTCCACCACGAAGGGATGGTTTTCCAGTGGAAATACAGTTACGTTGTCATCTGCTTAGAACAGACAAAGCAGAAGGAATGAACACAGACGTCTGAAACTAATCTGAGAATCCCGCAGCTTCACAAACACTGGGTAGAATGTGAGACGTTACGTCCACCATACCCCATCTGCCCAGCTCACCTGCAGCAATTTGCTAGGCTTTCGATTTACATCTGAAATCCTCACAAGGAGATGCAAGTTGTCAAAAGTTTGCCCATAGTTAAATTCTGAGGAGAGCGAGGTTCTGACAAGATCCTTTGAAGGATGTCGACAGAGATGGAGAAAGAAAAATGAAGGAAGTTGTGACACGAAAGGTTAACTTCTTTTTTTTCCGGGCATTGTTCCAAAAGTCGCTTCCGCCATGCTGGTTAAAGGTGGACCTGCCTGAGTTACGTAACAAAGGTGAACACATATAGACTAGACTCTCTCTTGACCCTGACCCACTCCAGGCCATGAGCCGTGAGCAGCCCTGGAGAAACCATTTGGGAGGCGTGTTGCAGTTAATAGGGGGGAGGGGCTCATGCTTCGAATCCACACCTAGATAAGTCATTGTTTATTGCTTGTTTAATCTTGTTGTGTCACTTGGACAGATTTAACAAGTGTATTGAATGCTTAGCGTTGTAGTTTATATAGACTGGGAGACTTGAATGAGTGCTTGTTTGATTTACATGTTGGTAAAGTGTTTCATTGCTTGCTTGTAAATTAACAGTTGCTGTACTTAACTGTAATCACTGTCTGCTGTTTCACTATCCATAATTAGTGTCTGCCAATCTGCTTCCATACAGCAGAAGTCCTAAGCTAATGTCCTTGGCAGAGATAAAGTTATACAGCACAGAAATAGGCCCTTTGGTCCAACTTTCTCATGCTGACTATGAGTTTTTTTTCTTTCATATTTGCACAGTTTGCTGTCTTTGATGCATGAAGCTAAAGTCAGGTTTAGCGAAGTAAAAGGAATTACAGAGGCATGAGAGAGGAAGTGCCAAGATTGATTGGAAAAGAACACTGGCAGGGATGATGGCAGAGTGGTAACGGCTGGAATTTCTGGAACGAATTTGGAAGACACAAGATATATTCAGTACATCCCATAGAGAAATAAATATTCTAAAGGCAAGCTGACCAACTGTGTATAACAAGGCAAACACGAGGAAATCTGCAGATGCTGGAAATTCAAGCAACACACACAAAATGCTGGTGGAACGCAGCAGGCCAGGCAGCATCTATAGGGAGAAGCGCTGTTGACGTTTCCGGCCGAGATGAAAGGTCCTGACGAGGGGTTTCGGCCCGAAACGTCGACAGCGCTTCTCCCTATTGATGCTGCCTGGCCTCCTGTGTTCCACCAGCATTTTGTGTGTGCTGTGTATAACAAGAGAAGTCAAAGCCACATAAAACCCTTTGAGAGGACATGTAATAGAGCAAAAATTAGTGGGAAGTTAGAGGATTGCGAAGCTTTTAAAAACTAACGGAAGGCAACTAAAAAAGACATTAAGAAGATAAAGATTGAATATGAAAGTAAGCTAGCCAGTAATATTAAAGAGGGTACCAAAAATTTCTTCAGATATGTAAAGTGTAAAAGAGAGATGAGAGTGGATATTGGACTGCTGGAAAACAATGCTGGAGAGGTAGTAATGGGGACAAGGAAATGCAGACAAATTGAATAAGTATTTTGCATCAGTATTCACTGTGGCGGACACTAGAGGTATGATGGTAGTTCCAGCAGTCAGCGGGAATTAAGTGTGTGAAGTTACCATTACTAGAGAGAAGGTTTTTGGGAAACTGAAAGGTCTGAAGATAGATAAGCCACCTGGACCAGATGTTGTACACTCCAAGGTTTTGAAAGAGGTGGCTGATGAGATTGTGGAGGCATTAGTCATAATCTTTCAAGAATCACTAGACTCTGGAAGGGTTCCAGAAGACTGTAAAATTGCAAATGTCACTCCATTCTTCAAGAAGAGAGAGAGACAGAAGAAAGGAAACTATTGGCCAGTTAGTCTGCCCTCAGTGGTTTGGAAGATGTTGGAGTTGATGGGGATGGGGTCTCAGGGTGATGAGGAGGGCAAATACAATGTTGGTATTCATTTCAAGAGGAGGAATTTCTTGATCCAGAGGGTGGGAAATTTGTGGAATTTGTTGCCACAGCCGGCTTTGGAGGCCAAGTCTATATGTATATTTAAAGCAAAGGTTGATAGATTCTTGATTGGTCAGGGCATGAAGGGATACGGGGAGAAGGCAGGAGATTGGGACTGAGAAGGAAAAGGGATCGGCCATGATGAAATGACAAAGCAGATTTGATGGGTCAAATGGCCTTTTGCTGCTCCTATATCTTATGATCTTATGTTCTAAAATGATTGTTACTCTGGATCTGATGCAGCATAAAAAAAACCCAATAAGCATAATGAACACAATTTTTAAAAATAAATATAAATATAAAAGAAATATATAAAACAAAATGTACAAGTACATGTGAAGCCATGGGAGCAGGTGGTGGATGGTCGTATGAGCAGCTGGTACATATCACAATATCACAATACTATGAGACCACTGACACAGGTAGGCAATCTCTGAAGAGTATTGAAAATGGCTGGGGTCACCCATCTTGTAAAGACACGGCCCAGAAGAAGTCAATGGCAAACCACTTCTGTAGAAAAAATTGACAAGATCAATTATGGTCATGGAAAGACCATGATCACGTTCTCATACAACAGAGCACTCAACAAACAGACAAACAAGTGACGATTACACAGATAGACTGTATCTACTGTACATAAAAGGACAGCAGGTGATATGTATCTATTGGTGGAGGGGTGGGTTAGTAGGTGGAGGTGTTGATCAGGCCTACTGCTTGGGGAAAGTAACTGCTTTTGAGTCTGGTGGTCCTGGTGTGGATGCTACATAGCCCTGATGGGAGTGGGACTAACAGTCCATGAGCAGGGTGGGTGGGAGCCTTCATGATGTTGCTGACTTGATTTCCCAACCCTTGAAAAAGGTCATCTAAATCACTAAAGATGTTTTCTCACTTCTCATAGACAGAAAACCTGCTCCATAGATAGGAGCTGTAGACAGCCTTTGAGGAAATCACCAATGCACAGGAGGTGTCGCCCAAGAGCGCCGAGCTGCCTCATGTCTCATGGATACTTTAAAAATCTGCATGGGCACGGTGGTAGCTTAGTGGTAAACGTGATGCTACTACAACTTGCAGTTCAATTCTGCTGCCATTTGTGAGGAGTTTTTATGTCCTCCCCGTGACCGTATGGGTTTCCTCCAGGTGCTCCGGTTTCCTCCCACAGTCCAAAGATATATTGGTTAGTATTGGTTCTTCTTCTAAAGCCCATCACCCTGCCTGTAGCTCACCAGCATCCTCTGTCCTGGGCCAGTCTTTCAGTCTTTCAAGGTGTAGCCACTCGAAGATTTTCCTCTCCTGGGGATGAGTTCTTTGCAGTTTCCACTGGCATTTCTGTAGCTCTGGGTTTCTAGATGATGGGGTTACTACCACATGCCCAACCATCCTCCTTTCTTAGCTGCGAGTGGGATCATCCATGGTGGAGTTTAGTTGGTTATTTGGTCATTATAAATTGCCCCATGATTAGGCTACGGTTAAATAGGTGGGCCTGTTTTATGCTGCATCTCTAAATAAAGAAAGACATAAATCTCCTCCTGTTGCAGCCAGGTTTGGGACCGTCCATAGTGGAGTTACATTTTCTCTTGGTGCTGGGAAGCCAGGCGACACTCCTGTGCTTTCCTTTATAAACAGTAGCCGTCCCTCCAAGGTGACCACTTGCCCTGCCCTCTGCCTCGCGATGTGCCAGCCTCCTTCCTTTGGGTCCTTTGTTTCTGTAATGAATGCACGCAGAATGTGACCTCCCTGCTCGCATGTAATTTGTTTCTTCAGAGAGAAAAAAAAATTATGCAAGAGTATAATTTCTATCAATGTCAAAATGTTATTGTCCCTTCGAAGCAACCTTGTAACATGACTTAATTGCAATTGGAAGATTAAAAATATCAAGCGTGGCTTTAAATATCTTCACATTCTTCTCAAATTGCTGTGGAATGTATATTAATACTGCTGTATAAATTACAACCAATTCCCATTTAGCAATAACTACGTAAGATCTGCAAGCATCGGTCAGATATTTTAGAAGGTATTTTTGCGTAAGTTGGAGGAGTGACATTGACAGAACATAAGAGCTGAAGAAACCGGATCAAAGAGTCGGCTGAATGAGGGTTGAGAACTTCAAATTCCTAGGAGTGTACGTAACCACAGTCAGAATCAGGCTTATTACCAGTGACGTATAGAGTCACAGAGTCATCGAAAAGTACAGCACAGAAACAGGCCCTTTGGCCCATCCAGTCAATGCTGTAACATTTCAACTGCCTACTCCCATTGACCTGCACCAGGACCAAAGCCATCCATATCCCTAACATCCATGTAGGTTTTCAAACTTCTCTTAAACATTGAAATCAGGCTCACATGCACCACACAAGTGAAGAAGGTTCCCCTCATGTTCCCCTTAAACTTTTCACCTTTCACCTTTAACCCATGATATCTAGTTGTAATCCCACCAAAACTCAGTGAACAAAGCCTGCTTACACAACTTCTCTCCGCACAACTTAGTCCCTCGAGTCCTGACCCTACCCCGGTAAATCCCCTTCATCTGAGCAACTAAAATGTTGAAGGTTCCCCTGGAAACAGGCAGCTCTGTGGTGAGTGAAGAAAGGCGAGTAGTCGGAAAGCAAAGTGCTGTTTGCCTGGGGGGGACACTGACGCAATCGATTCACTTAACCACTTTGATGAAAGAGTGCAGAGAAAATTTACAAGGATGTTACCAGGACGTGATGTCCTGAGTTAAGGAAAGGTGGAATAGGTTAGGACTTCATTTCTTGGAACATAAAAGAATGTGGGGAGATCTGTTAGAGTTATGCAAATTATGAGAGGTGTAGAGAGGGTAAATGTAAGCCCGCTTTTTCCACTGAGGTTAGGTGAGACTAGATTTAGAGGCCATAGGTTAAGGGTTAAAGGTGAAATATTTAAGGGGACCATGAGGAGAAACTTCTTCATTTGGAGGGTGGTGAGAGTGTGGGACAAGCTGCCAGCCCTAATGCTGGATGCAGATTCAACTTCAACATTTAAGAAGAATTTTTATAGGTACATGGATGAGAGGGGTATGAATGGCTATGGATCAGTTGCAGGTCTGTGGGACTAAGAAAATACTTCAGCATAGACTAGTAGGGCCAGAAAGTCTGTTTCTATGCTGTTCCTTTCTATGGCCCTTTAACTTTAAAGGGGTGTCCATTAAGTCCAAGAAAATAAATCACCTCGCAGCCTTTCCCATGAATGAATCAGAAAACTTCCTGCCAATTCCAGACACACTAATGTTTATTAAAAACTCTGAACCACGGAAGGAAACATGTCCCAAATGAGAGCTGTTTTTCATTGACCTGATTATCTGGGAAAATATGTTGAGATTAACATATTACATAAATATGTATGAAAAGGCAGAGCGTATGCAAAGCAGAGCAAGATTAGTAACAGATAAGGACAGATAAACCCAGGTTAATCAATATTAAGCATGCATTTAAATTAAAACTTTATAAAATACATTATTGCTTATCTCTGCAATAGAAAAATCATTATCAATGATCAGACTAGTTCCAATGAGAGCATTTGCTATGGAGTTTTTCGCCTCCATAGCGGCATCATGATTAGCGCAATGCTATTAGAGCTTACGGCATTCTGGCGTTCCGGAGTTCAATTCTGGTGCTGTTATGTCTCCGTATGTCCTTCTGGTGGAATACATGGGTTTTTTCTGGGTCAGCCGATGTCCTCCCACAGTCCAAAGACATGCCAGATAGGTTAATAGGTCATTGTAAATTGTCCTGAGGTTAGGTTAGGGTTAATGGGGTTTGTCAGGGGTTGCTGGGGCAGCGTTCCTCAAAGGGCCAGAAGAGTCTAATCCACATTCATTCCGTAAACAAATAAATACATTTTTTTCATTTATTATTTTTATTTGCACAGTATTTTGTCTTTTGCGCATTGATTGTTTTTGGGTGCAGTTTTTCATTGATTCTGTTGTATCCCTTTGTTCTATTGTGAATGCCTGCAAGTAAGTTATTTTCATTGTAGCATATGGTGACGTACGCATACTTTGATAATAAACTTACTACGAAGCTTTCCTCTGAGAGGTGATCCCAGATATAAAACAAATTGTTAGCTACTTAGGTCCTAAGCAACTGGAACTTTCTCCTTATACCTCTACATCTCTGCCTCCCTTCTTAAAAGCTTACCTCAGCTTATGTGACAATTAATCCCTAAATGAAGCAAAGTGTTCCCCATGAAATGATCTACAAGGCTCAACTCTGTTAAAGGCATCGGCATAAATTGGTGAGATCACTCAAGTCGAGGATGATATAGTCCCTGAATGGAGAACGCCTGTGTGTGACTTTGCTTAACATCAGGAGGCTGATGCACGGGCAGCCGCCACATAGTCCCTGACAGATCAGAATCAGGTTTAACATCACCGGCAATGTCATGAAATTTGTTCACTTGGTGGCAGCAGTACGATGCAATACATGGTAATAGGGAGGGGAAAACTGTGAATTACAGTTATATATAAAGTAGTGCAAAGAAAATAGGAAATAAAATAGTGAGGTAGTGTTCATGGGTTCAATGTCCATTCAGAAATCTGAAGGCCTAAGGGAAGAAGCTGTTCCTGAATCATTGAGTGTGTGCTTTCAGGTTTTTGTACCTCCTTCCCGATGGTAGCAATGAGAAGAGGGCATGTCCTGGGTGGTGAGGCTCCTTAAAGATGTCCTGGATAGTATGGAAGTTAGAGCCCATTATAAAGTCAGAGCCCAGTGGAATGGAGTGCAAAATGACAGGGTCCCTACACAACTGCAGCCTTCCTCTTTTCCCTCTCAGCCCTAATATCCTGCCTTATCCCCATATTCCTTCATGCTCTGAACAATCAGGAACCTAACAACCTCTGTCTCTGGCTTAAATATACATATAGACTTGGCCTCCACAGCTGCCTGTGGCAATGAATTCCACAGATTCACCACTCTCTGGCTAAAGAAATTCCTCTTCTCCATTCCTAGAGGATGCCTGTCTATTCTGAGGCCGTGGCCTCCGGTCTTAGACCCTCCCATCATAGGAAGCATCCTCTCCGCATCTGTGTGAGAGGGCTTCCACCGTTCGATAGGGTTCAATAAGGTCACCCGTATTCTTCTGAATTCCAGTGAGTACAGGTCCAGAGCCATCAGATGCTCAAGACCTTCATGGTCCTGGCCCAGTAATATTTTCCATTTTGACCTAACCCAGCGATTTCATCCACTTGAGACCCCCAAGAAACCACAGCTGCTGGAAGCTGAAGCAACCACGTATCTGCTGGAGGAAGTCAGTGGGTTGAGAAGCATCTGTGGGGCTGAAGGAATTAAGGATATTGGCTGAAATCAGCCCTCATATTAAGTTTTAAGCCAAAACAATGACACACAAACATTGATGCACGTAAGTGCTATTTCAAAGAAAGAATGGCAGTGCCTTTACTTTCTTGGAAGATTGCGAAGATCCAGAATGCCATCTAAAACTTCGACAAATTTCTATAGATGTACAGTGGAGAGTATTCTGACTGGTCGCATCACAGCCTGGAACGCGAACACCAATAGCAAAGAATGGAAAAGTGGTGGATACAGCCGAGTTCATTGCATAAGATGCCCTCCTCATGCTGAATACATCTACAAGGAATGCTGCCGCAAGAAACCGGCCTCCATCATCAGGGACCCCCACCATCCAGGCCAAGCTCTCTTCCCGATGCTGCAATCAGGAAGGAGCTATATGAGACTTGGGTCCCACACCAGTAGGTTCAGGAACAGTTACTACCCTGAAACCATCAGGTTCCTGAACCAGCGTGGATAACTTCACTCTGAATAAGTTCAACACTGCACTTATCCACAAGTTATGGACTTACTTTAAAGAACTCTTACAACTCATGTTTTCAGTATTATTTTTTATTATTATTATTATTATTATTATTATTATTATTATTATATCATTTGTTTCTTTTTATATTTGTACTTTGGTTGCTTGTTTTGGTGTAGCTTCTTATTGTACTTCTTTGTTCTGCTGTGAATGCACGCAAGACAATGAATCTCAGGGTAGTATCTGACGATATATCATCATCATGATCTGCTATATTGTTTGATGTGTGGCATGTGGCCAAGTGGTTAAGGTGTTGGACTAGCGATCTGAAGGACGTGAGTTTGAGCCCAGCCGAGGCAGAGTGCACACTGCTCCAGTCCACTCAGCTGAAAATGGGTACCGGCAAAAATGCTGGGGGTTAACCTCGTGATAGACTGGCGTCCTATCTGGGGGAGAGTCTCGTACTCTCAGTCGCTTCACGCCATGGAAACCGGAAATAAGCACTGGCCTGATGAGCCTATATGGCTCGGGACAAACTTTATATTGTTTGATGTAGGTGATCACGGTCTATGATCATCATTTCTCTTGGTAATTTTTTCTACAGAGATTGTCTGCCTGGCATTAGTGTTCACATAACCAGGACTTGTGATACGCACCAACTGCTCACACGACCATCCGTGGTTTCACGTTGCCCAGGGGTGACCCGAAGGCTAGCCATGGGAAGGAGTGCCCTGCACTCCCTTTGGTAGAGACGTATCTCCACCCTGCCACCCAAGGTGACATATAGGTAGTGTGAAAAAAATCTACTTTAAACTCTGTATTTAGATGTTGCTAGACCATTCGAGTTCCTCAAGCTCCTTGTTTCTTTGTTCCAGTCACTTGATCAGCTCAACTATAACAAGATGCTGTTGTTACTAGGTGACGATAATAAAAAGTATAAGTATGAGAAGACAACAAGGGCAGTTTGCAGTTACAGAGACAAAGATCACAATCAGGTCTTCATATCACTGGAACACACACAAAATGCTGGTGGAACACAGCAGGCCAGGCAGCATCTACAGGGAGAAGCACGGTTGACGTTTCGGGCTGAGACCCTTCGTCAGGACTAACTGAAAGAAAAGACAGTAAGAGATTTGAAAGTAGGAGGGGGAGGGGGAAATCCGGATTCCCGCATTTCGCATCTCCATTGCTGCCTCAATAAAGCAACAAGCATAATTCCAACATTCCTTTGACCACTTTGCCATTAGATCTCGATCTTATGGTAACGTGGCTGAAGGGTCTTGGCATGAAACATCAGCTCTTTCTTCCTCTTCGTAGAAGCTGCTTGACCGCTGAGTTCAGCAGGCATTTTTTGTATGTTAATATAGACAACCTTCTCCACTGCCATCTATAGTGATAGCTGTCGATTGTGTCTGACGAAGGCTGTGTGTGACATTACACTGGAGCAGTTCCACTCTCTTGACCTCAGAAGTCCGGGTCTGGTGGAATGAACAAGCGTCACAAACTGGGGTTGCTGTGGATGACCGTGACAGCTTCGGTGTCTTGTCATGCCTTTCGCTCTCCATGGAGTGTTGCGATCCAGCTCTCCTGGCCATTGGATCTCACCGTAGATCTCATCCACCCAATCCGCTGGAGCTGACTTTGCATACCAGGCCAGGTATGTCCCTATCTCACTGGGGTATGAGGTCCACCAGCCACCCTCACCTGGTTTAGCCTGCCTATTGAAGCGGTGTTCTGGGGAGTGGCCACAGTTGCAAACAGCTACGTGGAGCCACAGGTGAGAGCTGTGTGGCCAGAGTGGACCAAAGGCGAGTGAGCTGCCCCAGAATGGACATGACAAGCCCCTTCATCAGAAGTGCTACTACTCCCAGGGTAGCCATAGATCCACAGACACTGCCATCTACATTACCTGTTTTGATATTATCTGCAAATGTGCTGATCATGCCGCACACACACACACACACACACACACACACACACACACACACACACACACACACACACACACACACACACACACACACACACACACACACACACACACACACACACACACACACACACACACAGTTTAACAGCTCCACTGCCCCACAAGAGGTTTATCATCGACAACATGTCTGGGTACAAACTGTAATCAGTGTGCTTTGTACAGACAAGCGGAGATTTTGAACTTGGAATCCAGACAAATTCCATTGAATGCGATGCCAGTTTCAAGTGTTTACACGTTGTCCCTCCATCCATAAAGCTCTTGGTTGAAGACTCTTGTGGTGAATGAAAACCTCAAGAGAGCTCATTTGTGGAGAGTTGTCTCAGGTAAGGCCATAAGAGAGTATGAACTCACTCACCACAGGGGCAAACAGTGAACATTAAAAGGTTAAACTGAAGCTTGAGACATTGATGGGGTATTTACAGAACATAGAACACTACAGCACAGTCCAGGTTCTTTGGCCAAAGACGTTGTGCTGACCTTTTAACCTACTGTAAGATCAATCTAACCCTTTAATGCCACATAGGTCTCCATTTTTCTTTCATCCATGTGCCTATCCAAGAGTTTCTTAAATGTCCCTAATGCATTTGTCTCTACTGGCATCTCTGGTATAAAAATTAACAATGCACGTAGAGTTGTAGAAAAGTACAGGCATAGAAACAGGCCCTTCAGCCCATCTAGTCCATGCAAAACCATTTAAACTGCCTACTCCCATCAACCTGCACCCAGACCGTAGCCCCCATACCACCAACATCCATGTACTTATCCAAACTTCTTTTAAACGTTGACATCAGGCTAATATGCACCACTTGTGCTGACAGCCCATTCCACACTCTCATGACCCTCTGAGCAAAGAAGTTTCCCCTCATGTTCACCTTAAACTTTTCGCCTTTCACCCATAACCCATGACCTCTAGTTGTAGTCCCACCCAACTTCAGTGGAAAAAGCCTGCTTGCATTTACCCTATCTATATCACTCATAACTTTGGATACCTCTACCAAATCATATCTCAATCTTTTACGTTCCAAGGAATAAGGTTCTAACTTCTTCAATCTTTTTATAACTCTGGTCCTCCAATCCTGGCAACATTCTTGTAAATTTTCTTTGTAGTCTTTCAACCTTATTTACATCTTTTCTGTAGGTTGGTGACCAAAACTGCAGACAATACTCCAAATTAGGCCTCACCGATGTTTTATACAACTTCAACATAACAACCCATCTCCTGTACTCTAAACTCGGATTTATGAAGGCCAGTGTGTCATAAGCTTTATTTATGACTCTATCAACCTGTGACACCACTTCTAGTGAATTATGGACCTATGTTCCCAGATCCCTTTGTTCTCCAGCATTCCTCAGTACCATGCCGTTAAGTGTTTAAGATCTATCCTGGCTGGTTCTATCGAAGTGCAACACTTCACACTTGACTGCATTGAATCCCATCTGCTATTTTTCAGCCCATTTTTCCAGCTGATGCAGATCCTTCTGCAAGCCATGATAGCCTTCCTCACTGTCCACTACAAGCCTAATCTTGGTGTCATCTTCAAATTTGCTGATCCAGTTAACTATGTTGACATAGAGGACAAACATCAATGGAACCACCACCAAACCCTGCAACACTCCACTGGTCATGGGCCTCCAATCAGAGAGGCAACCATCTACTACCACTCTCAGACTTCTCCCACAAAGCCATAACCTAATCCATTTGACTACCTCATCTTGAATGACGGGCAACTGAACCTTCTTCACCAACCTCACCTATTGCCTTGGTAAAATCCATGTAGACAACATCTACTGCTTTGTCTTCATCATCTTTTCTGGCAACTTCCTCACAAAACAGTAATCTTTATTGACTATTTCAAGATTATCAAGAACCGTGAAGTTAATTTGCAGCTCCCTGGAACTCTGGTTAGACCTCACTTAGAATATTGTGTTCAATTCTGGTCGCCTCATTATGAGAAGGATGTGGAAGCTTTGGATTGGGGGCAGAGGGGATATACCAGGATGCTGCCTGGACTAGAGAGCATGTCTTTTCACGATCAGTTGAGTGAGCTGGGACTTTTATCTTTGAAGTGAAGGAGGATGAGAGGTGACATGATAAAGATCTACAATGGGTAGTCAAAACTGCCCAAGGCATCACTGGCATCAGACTCCTTGCCATCAAGAAAGGTGCCGGAGAAGAGCCAGTAACATCATGAAGGATGTTTCCCTCCCCCCACCTCCACCCTACACATGGACTGTTTGTCCTCCTCCCAGCAGGGAAGAGGTTAAGTAACCTCCGTGGCTGGACCTGCAGACTCATAAGCAGTTACTTTTCCCAAGCAGTAAGGCTGATCAACAGCTCCACTACTGATTTATTATTTCCCAGCCTAGCGTCACTTTATGAACATACAGTCAATCTATGAATATAACATATCTTACGTATTTATCATTTTTGTGTTTTTTATTGTGCTTTTTATGTTTTGTGGGTTCTTTTGGTGCTGCATTGGATCCACAGTAACAATTATTTCGTTCTCCTTCCCACTTGTGTCGTGGGAATGGCATAAAAAAATATTTAAAATAGAATCTTGAATCTTGAACATCTTCCAAAACCGCTGCACATCTGAAAGCGTTTTACAGCGGCGGTGTCATTTTGAAGTTCAGTTGCTGTGATAATGAAGCAAAGCACAGCATCCAAACTGCACACGTAGCAAAATCACACAAGCAGTGATATATGCTGCTCAGCGTACTGAGGAGACCTCCTGGCCTTTTCTCGGGAAGATGCCCTCAGGTCTCTCATGCACAGTCAACACTACAGGTAGGGACACTGGAGATTCTGCAGATGCTGACTATGTTGAGCAACACACATGCAAAGTGCTGCAGAAACTCAGCAGGTCGGGCAACATTTATCAACTGGAAGAAACGAGGCACTTCATCGGGACTGGGAAGGAATGGGGAAGATGCCAGAATAAGAAGGTTGGTGGGATGAGGGGAAGGAGTACAAGCTGGCAGGTGAAAGGTGAGACCAGTTGAGGGAGAAGGTGGGTGGGTTGGGGGGGGGGGGGGATTGAAGTAAGGTTGGAGGAGGTAGGTGCAAGAGGTAATAGATGAAAGAACTAAGAGGCTGAAGAAGAAGGAATTTGATAGGAAAGGACTGTGCCCCATTGGAGAAGGGAAAAAAGGGGGCAAACCAGAGGGAGGTAACTGGCGTGGGAGGAGAAGAGAAGGGTGGTGAGGGGAACCAGAAAGAGGAATGGAAAAAGAGAGAAGGAGGGAGGTGGCTGGGTGGGGAGGGGGATGAAGTAAGAAACTGGGAAGTGATTGGTGGAAGAGGTAAAGGGCTAAAGAAAGAATCTGATAGCAAGGAACGGTGGACCTGAGAGAAAAGGAAGGGGTGGTGTACCTCCTTCCTTTGCAGGTAGGATCCCAGTTCGATGCTTAATATGATCCTTCAGAGACATAAGAATGATTTCAAGGAAGAAATATAAAGCACAAGATGCTGGAGGAACTCAGTCACGCAGCATCTGTGGAAGAAATGTGTCAGTGTTTTTGTTTGAAACCCTTCATCTGCACTGGAAGATAGATCAGAGACAGCCAGTACAAAGTGGTGAAGGGATGGGCTAGAGCAAGATCTGGGAGGTGATGGGTGGGTCCAGGTGAGGAGGGTGATGGACAGATGGAGGAGGGGAAAGTGGGGATAGTGACAGAGACTGGGAGGTGATGGGTGGGTCCAGGTGAGGAGTGATGGGCAGATGGAGGAGGGGAGAGTGGGGATAGTGACAGAGGCTGGGAGGTGATGGGTGGGTCCAGGTGAGGAGGGGAGAGCGGGGATAGTGACAGAGGCTGGGAGGTGATGGGTGGGTCCAGGTGAGGAGGGGAGAGCGGGGATAGTGACAGAGGCTGGGAGGTGATGGGTGGGTCCAGGTGAGGAGGGGAGAGTGGGGATAGTGACAGAGGCTGGGAGGTGATGGGTGGGTCCAGGTGAGAAGAGGTGATGGACAGATGGAGGAGGGGAGAGTGGGGAAAGTGACAGAGGCTGGGAGGTGATGGGTGGGTCCAGGTGAGGAGGGGAGAGTGGGGATAGTGACAGAGACTGGGAGGTGATGGGTGGATCCAGGTGAGGAGTGATGGACAGATGGAGGAGGGGAGAGTGGGGATAGTGACAGAGACTGGGAGGTGATGGGTGGATCCAGGTGAGGAGTGATGGACAGATGGAGGAGGGGAGAGTGGGGATAGTGACAGAGGCTGGGAGGTGATGGGTGGATCCAGGTGAGGAGGGGAGAGTGGGGATAGTGACAGAGACTGGGAGGTGATGGGTGGATCCAGGTGAGGAGGGTGATGGACAGATGGAGGAGGGGAGAGTGGGGATAGTGACAGAGACTGGGAGGTGATGGGTGGATCCAGGTGAGGAGTGATGGACAGATGGAGGAGGGGAGAGTGGGGATAGTGACAGAGACTGGGAGGTGATGGGTGGATCCAGGTGAGGAGGGTGATGGACAGATGGAGGAGGGGAGAGTGGGGATAGTGACAGAGACTGGGAGGTGATGGGTGGGTCCAGGTGAGGAGGGGAGAGTGGGGATAGTGACAGAGACTGGGAGGTGATGGGTGGATCCAGGTGAGGAGGGGAGAGTGGGGATAGTGACAGAGACTGGGAGGTGATGGGTGGATCCAGGTGAGGAGGGTGATGGACAGATGGAGGAGGGGAGAGTGGGGATAGTGACAGAGACTGGGAGGTGATGGGTGGGTCCAGGTGAGGATGGGAGAGTGGGGATAGTGACAGAGGCTGGGAGGTGATGGGTGGGTCCAGGTGAGGAGGGTGATGGACAGATGGAGGAGGGGAGAGTGGGGATAGTGACAGAGACTGGGAGGTGATGGGTGGGTCCAGGTGAGGAGGGGAGAGTGGGGATAGTGACAGAGACTGGGAGGTGATGGGTGGATCCAGGTGAGGAGGGTGATGGACAGATGGAGGAGGGGAGAGTGGGGATAGTGACAGAGGCTGGGAGGTGATGGGTGGATCCGGGTGAGGAGTGATGGACAGATGGAGGAGGGGAGAGTGGGGATAGTGACAGAGACTGGGAGGTGATGGGTGGGTTCAGGTGAGGAGTGATGGACAGATGGAGGAGGGGAGAGTGGGGATAGTGACAGAGACTGGGAGGTGATGGGTGGGTTCAGGTGAGGAGTGATGGACAGATGGAGGAGGGGAGAGTGGGGAAAGTGACAGAGACTGGGAGGTGATGGGTGGGTTCAGGTGAGGAGTGATGGACAGATGGAGGAGGGGAGAGTGGGGATAGTGACAGAGACTGGGAGGTGATGGGTGGGTTCAGGTGAGGAGGGTGATGGACAGATGGAGGAGGGGAGAGTGGGGAAAGTGACAGAGGTTGGGAGGTGATGGGTGGGTCCAGGTGAGGAGAGGTGATGAATGTATTCCGGGCAGCCCACAAGTGTCATCACTACACATTCCAGTGGCTACAATGCTCAACAGAAGAGCATGCATTGGCATGTGTTTAATGTAAACAAAGTAAGCTGAAAGGAGATGTGACAGACCAGTTTTTTTACAGAGCTGTCTGGAGTGATGATAGAGGCAGATATATTAGGGACCTTTAGGAGACAGTTAGGTAAGCACAGGAATGTGAGGAAAATGGAAGGATATGGACGTTGTGTAGGCAGATGGAATTAGTTTAGTTGGCCATTTGTTACTAATTTAATCGATTTTGCACAACATTGTGGGTCGAAAGGCTTGTTCCTGGGCTGTACTGTTCTATGGTCTACTGTACGTTTATGTTCCTACACAGAACACCACAAGCAACAGAAAACAACAGGAAAACAAAACAAGCTGCATTCCTCTCTCCCACCCATACACACGGACAGTCCTCCAACTCCAGGACAGGCCTCAAGTGAGGAGCATGGAACCAAGTGAGGGGGACGGGGCGGGCAGACGGGAACAATGGGTGGAGGGGATCGTGCAGGAGGAGTGTGTGGGTGATGATTTGATGGAGGGAGTGGAGAAATGGAAAGAAACAGGGTGATAAAGTTCGAGTTTAGTTATATTATGATTAGACTGTACATATATACAACCAATCAAAACAATATTCCTCCGGATCACAGTACACCCACAATGCATAGATCACACACTGCCCATATACAAAATATTATCACAGATACACAAGTTAATAAAATATCGTTCAAAAAAACAGGTAGTGCAGGTAAACAGTAAACAGCTCGCTGCCCTAGTGACAAAACTCCGGTGGTGGCAGGGTATTCATTGGTCTCACAGACTGAGGAAGAATCTGTTACCCAGTCAGACAGTCCTAGTCCTGATGCTCCTGTACCTCCTTCCCGATGGTCGTGGGTCAGAGAGATAGTGGATGGGTGGTGGGGATCCTCACCAATGCTTCGGGTCCTTCATCTGCAAAGCTGTCAGTAAATGTCACAAATGGGGGGGAGGGAGACCCTGGTAGTCCTTTGGTGGGTGAGGGAGCGGATGTTGGGTGGGTTTGGGGTGGGTGTAAGAGGAACTGGGCAGATCAGGAGGAGAGAGAAAACAGACAGCGGTGGGGCAGTCAACCTGAAACTGGAGAATTTAATGACCATGTCATTGGATTGTTGACCATCCAGCAGAAAACAAGCTGCTGCCCTGCCTGTCAGCACCCTAGCAATGGAGGAGGCCAAGGACAGACAGGTCGGTGAGGAAATTGGGAAGGGAATTATATTTCTGACAATTGAGGCACACAGCCAACCTTCAAATTCCAGCATCTGTGTCTTGTATCTCCAAGAGATTTAATATGCCAGCATATGCTAGTTGTTAGGAGCCCCTAATGAATGTCACTGCCGTGCACACTGCTGCAGAGCCTGGGCATTCTCGCAGGCAGGCAGCTGGAAGAAGTTGGCAATCGTGCACGTGGGAATGCATGGACTTGATGGGTCGAATGGCCTCGTTCTGCTCCTGTCTGGTCTTATGGGCCCAAGTTTCAACATACATGTGACAGAGATGGTAGCATAGCGTAATGGTTAGCACAATGCTTTACAGTATCATCAACCGGGCTGTAATTCCAGCCACTGCTTGTTCGGAGTTTGTATGCTGTCATGAGTTTCCTCAGGTGCTCCAGTTTCCTCCCACAGTTTAGAGATGTATGAGCTGGTAGGTTGACAGAGGCTGAGAGGTGATGGGTGGGTCCAGGTGAGGAGTAATGGGCAGATGGAGGGGAGAGAGTGGGGATAGTGACAGAGGCTGGGAGGTGATGGATAGGCCATTGTAAATTGGCCTGTGATTAGGCTAGGACTATTTCGGGGGACTGCTGGGCAGTGCAGCTTGAAGGGCCAGAAGAGCCTATTCTGCACTATATCTCAATGGATATGAGAGACAGAGCCTGCCTGACACACCGAAGTGCTGGGTTATGGACTCTAGTTTTGATGGACTCTGGATCAATGTGTCCTTGGAAGGCTTTTGCTGTTACTTGCATGGTGGGGTGAGGTCATGTGCTTCCGCTGGTGGAAGTTGGTGGAGGTTCAATGTTTTTGCTGCCGCTTGTGTGAAGGGAGGAGGGGCTTAGGGCTTCGATGTTTCTACCATTCATTTTATGGGATTTCTTGTTTCATGGATGTCTGTGAAGAGTACAAATTTCAGGTTGTATACTGTATATGTTCTCTGATATTAAATGAACCTTTGAAATAAATAAATAAAGCTAATTTGGTATGAACTTGGGTCACCTAACTTTGTGTGCCCTTTCCACTGCCCCTCCTATCACAGAGGTAGGTCAGTCTAAGTTCTTATCCTCCAGCGGGAACTGAAGGAGTTATCACTGGTGGGCCATGCACAGTAAATTAATACGGGAAAGTAGAACACAAATGGAGAAAGTTGAAATTGTTCTTCGTAACAAAATGATCCTCCTACCAATCATCTGCTAAGCAGCTTACATTTGCTAATCTCAGCATCGTGCATTCATTAGGCGGAAAGAACCTGGGGACCATTTCTTAGCTGTGTCTTATTCTTCCAGATAGAAGGTTCTTAATTAATTTAAATCCATCCCCAACAGCAAAGTCTGTTTCAAAATATTGTATGTAAATTACATCCAACGGCTCCTGTTTCTGAGGCGTTGAAGCAAATCCCATCCCACACAATCCCCACGCCCTCATTACATTCCCCCTCACGAGCTGTTTTTCCGAGACACCGGATCACACATGTAAGAGAATTCAACTATTCCCACACTCAGGTTGAAGGAGCAACACCTCATATTCTGCTTGAGTAGCCTCCAACCTGATTTGAACATCAATTTCTCTGGCTTCTGGTAATTTCTTCCCCCCCCCCCCTTCTACTTTTCTACATTACCCATTCTGGCTTCCATCTTATCCTCTCTCTACACCTGCCCATCACCTCCCCTGGTACTGCTCCTCTTTCCCTTTCTCCCATAGTCCACTCTCCTGTCCTATCAGATTCCTTCTTCTTTAGCCCTTTCCCTTTTCCACCTATCACCTCCCAGCTTCTTACTTCATTCCACCTTTCCCCTCCCCTGGCCCCACCTATAAATAACCAGCTTGACCTCCTTCCCCTCCATGTTCAACCTGACCAACAGACAACCACTGTATCAACCTACATTGAAAAGGCTAGTTTATTTCACTGGTTAGTCTCCACAGCAAGGTCACTTTTTATGTGATTTCCCCCATCATCCAGGCCATGCTGTCCTCTTGCAACTACCATTGGGCAGGAAGTACAGGATCCTCAGGGTCTCTCACCACCATGTTCAGGAACAGATATAACCCAACAATCATCAAGCTCCTGAACCAGTGTGGATAACTTCACTCACCACTGGGCTATATCCATTACTTTTTGTAGGATTTTTCTGTTCAAGACATTGGTTTTCACGGTTTCTTGGTATGTGACAATAATAAACCAATTCTAATTCCAGTTCCATCCTTCCTCTACTGGATCCGCCTATCACCTGCCAGCTTTTCCTCCACACCCTCCAATCTACCTCTTTATACAGGTTCATTCACCTCAATCTTTCAGTCCAGATGAAGTGTCTCAACCTACGACATTTCCTTCCACAGACACAAGAGATTCTGCAGATGCTAGAAAACCAGATCAACACACACACAATGCTGGAGGAACTCAGCAAGTCAGGCAGCATCTGTGGAAATGTTTAGGGTTGAGATCCTTCATCAGGACTGGAGAGGAAAGGAGAGGATGCCAAGGTAGGAAGGTGGGCTGGAGGGGGAGGAGGACAAGCTAGAATGTGATACATGAGTCGGGAAAAGGGGAGGAAGTAAGAAGCTGGGAAGTGACAGGTGGAAGAGGTAAAGGCCTGGAGAAGAAGGAACCTGATATGAGAAGAGAGCAGACTATGGGAGAGAGGAAAGGTGGAGGGGCACCAGGTGGAGATGACGGACAAGTGAGTAGAAAAGGGGAGATAACAGGGAGGCCAGAGTGGGATATTGAAGACAAGGGGAGGAGGTAGGGGGAAATTTTACTGGAAGTTGGAGAAATTGATGTCTGTGCCATCAAGTTGGTGTACCCAGACAGACTATGACGTGTTGCTCCTCCAGACTGAGATTGGCCTCATCATAGCAACAGAGGAAGTCATGGACCGACATGTCAGAATAGGAATGGGCTGTAACCATAAAAGCCACCTAACCCGCTGAGTTCCTCCAGGAGCTCATGTACACATATCTGTTTCGTTGCCACTACAGAATATCGGGACATCCTTTGATCATGAAAGTTACTACAAACAGGTTGTTTTCTTCTCTTGCCTGAATTTTACCATGAGTTACTGACATGAAAAGGAAGCAAGGCAGAACCGCCCAGAATGTCACCATAGTTCTGCATCTCTGACAAAGCCTCATATCCTGAGCTGTACATGGGAGATGATGTAACAGATCCTCAGGTTAAGGGATAGCTCTGGAAACCGTAATCACCTCTCTCAAAGAATAGAGACACGAATCAGAACCAGGTTTAATATCACTGCAAAATGTCATGAAATTTGTTGTTTTAAAGCAGCAGTACATTGCAATATGAACTATGAATTATGATACAAAATATATGTAGAGTAAAAATTAGATAAGTAGAAACATAGAAACATAAAAACGGAGAAAACCTACAGCACAATACAGGCCCTTCAGCCCACAAAACACATCTTTATCTGAGAAATTACCTAGGGTTACCCATAGTCCTCTATTTTTCTGAGCTCCATGTACCTGGCCAGGAGTCTCTTAAAAGACCCTATCGAATCTGCCTCTATCAACATTGCTGGCAGCCCATTCCACGCACTCACCACTCTCTGCATCAAAAAACCTACCCCTGACATCTCCTCTGTACCTACTTCCAAGCCCCTTAAAACTATGCCCTCTCGTGCTAGCCCTTTCAGCCCTGAGAACAAGCCTCTGACTATCCACACGATCAATGCCTCTCATCATCTTATACACCTCTATCAGGTCACCTCTCATCCTCCGTCGCTCCAAGGGGAAAAGGTCAAGTTCACTCAACCTATTCTCATAAGGCATGCTCCCCAATCTAGGCAACATCCTTGTAAATCTCCTCTCCACCCTTTCTATGGTTTCCACATCCTTCCTATAGTGAGGCGACCAGAAATGAGCACAGTACTCCAATGTTGCAATTATATAGGACCAAAGTCCTATATAGCTGTAACATTACCTCTTAGCTCCTAAACTCAATCCCATGATTGACGAAGGCCAATGCACCGAATGCTTTCTTAACTACACAGTCAACCTGCGCAGCAGCTTTGAGTGGCCTATGGACTCAGACCCCAAGATCCGTCTGAACCTCTAATCTGCCAAGAGTCTTACAATTAATACTATATTCTGTCATCATATTTCACTTACCAAAATGAACCACCTCACCCTTATCTGGGCTGAACTCAACCTGCCACTTCTCAGCCCATTTTTGCATCCTATCAATGTCCCACTGTAAGCTCTGACAGCCCTCCACACACCTCCAACCTTTGTGTCATCAGCAAATTTACTAACCCATCCCTCCACTTCCTCATCCAGGTCATTTATAAAAATTACAAAGAGTAAGGGTCCCAGATCAGATCCCTGAGGCACTCCACTGGTCACCGACCTCCTTTCAGAATATGACCCATCTACAACCACTCTTTGCCTTCTGTGGGCAAGGCAGTTCCGGATCCACAAAACAATGTCCCCTTGGATCCCATGCCTCCTCACTTTCTCAATAAGCCTTGCATGGGGTACCTTGTCAAATGCCTTGCTGAAATCCATATACACTACATCTACTGCTCTTCCTTCATCAATGTGTTTAGTGACATTGTCAAAAAATTCAATCAGGCTCGTAAGGAATGATCTGCCTTTCAGAAAGCCATGCTGACTATTCAGTGCAAAAGTAGTGAAGTAGTGTTCATGGGTTTACTGTTCATTCAGAAATCTGATGGCGGAGGGGAAGAAGCTGTTCTTAAAGCATTAAGTGTGTGTCTTCAAGCTCCCAAACCCTCTCTGATGGTAGCAATGAGAAGAGGGCACGTCCTGGGTGATGGGGGTCCTTAATGATGGATGCTGCTTTTTTCAGGCGTCGCCTTTTGAAAATGTCATCAATGAAGAGGAGTCTAGTGCCCACGATGGAGCTGACTGAGTTTGCAACTTCCTGCAGCCTTTTCCGATCCTGGTCAGTGACCACTCCGTACCAAACGGTGATGCAACCAGTGAGAATGCTGTCCACCCTACTTCTATAGAAACATGTGAGTCTTTGGTGACGCGTCTCCTCAAACTCCTAATGAAATACTGCCACTGCCATGCCTTCATTGTAATTACAACAATACCTTGGTCCAAGGACACATCTTCAGAGACAGTACAGCAGAGTAACAGGCCATTCAGCCCACATTATTGTGCTGAACTGGCTAAAGCAAATCAAAAACACCCAAACACTAATCCCTCCTACTGACACCATGTCCCTATCCCTCCATCTCCCTTACATCCATGTGTCCTATCTAAACATCTCTTAAAGCCTCCAGTGTATTTGTCTTTACCACCACACCAGGCAGCACATTCCAAGCATCCATGACTCTCTGAGTTAAAAAAAAACTTACCCCTCACATCCCCTTTGAACCTAACCCCTCTCACCTTCAATGCATGCCCTCTGTTATTAGACATTTCAACCCCAGGAAACAGATACTCTCTGTCCACTCTTTCTGTGCCTCTCATAATCTTGTAAACCTCTGTCAGATCACCCCTCAGCCTCCACTGCTCCTGAGAAAACAGACAAAGTTTATCTAGCCTTCCGTGAGAGCACATTCCCTCTAAACCAGGCAGCACCCTGGTACACTTGTTCTGCACCGTCTCCAAAGCCTCAATGTCCTTCCTATAATGGGACAACCAGAACTGTATCCAGTACTTTAGATGAGGCCTAACCAGAGTTTTATATACACAGGCTGACATTGAGGAACGCTAACGCACAATAGTGTCCATGTTGTACCTAATATCTTCCTCTTTCCTAAAATAGCAAAGAAGGTAATCTAATTTGCCATTTGTTCCAATTTAACTTTTCATAGTGTGTAGTTAGGACAATCTGTGTCACTACTCACAGATAACAACCTGTCACACTGTCCCGCTTTGTATTCTGAGCTAAGCTTCACTGGAAGCACACTATTCCACTTTAAATCATGGGAATAAAAATCTTACCTTGTTTGCACTTTCTTCTCAGGAGTGCCCACAGGCACTACACAGGAGGGAATGAATTGACTTTTTTTTCTTTCTCACAGCACAAGTGACAAATTACTTGGAGAATAATGGAGATTTAGGAGTGATTGCGAAGAAGAAATCTAATCATGTTCAGACGGTATCAGCAACAACGACCCAAAAAATAAACAATTTAGAATCATTCATTTCAGCCACCGAGATTGAACTGCCGTCCAGGAAACGGTCTCCGATATCAGAAATTACATATCATATGCACTGTTTCAATTTTGTTTCTAGCATCTTTCTGCTTTTATTTCTTCTTGGCGTTGGCTCAGGTTCATGTTTTGTACATTGTCAGTACGGATGTCAGGTCTCTATGCACTTACGTCTTTGGTAAGTAATACGGTGGATGAAATTGCTGGAAAATTTATCAGTAAACTGGCTGTTTGTATTTGCAGAATCTTATCGCAGTTACCCCTTCTTCTAAAACAGAATGGCACGCTAGTGTAGTGATTAGCACAACGCTTTACAGTACAGGCAACCCGGTTCAATTCCTACCGCTGGCCTGTGAGGAGTTTGTACATTCTTCCCATGACTGCGTGGGTTTCCCCCAGGTTTTCCCACTTCCACCCACAGTCCAAAGACATACAGGTTGTTAACTGGTCGTTGTAAATTGTCCTGTGATTAGGCTAAGATTAAATCACCAGATTGCAGGGCAGTGTGGTTCGAAGGGCACTGTAAAAAATAAATAAGAGCTTAGCATATCACAGAACGAGTGGCTTTGACTACACCTCTCACTGTCATAATAAAACCATTTAGGAAACTCTTAGATAGGTATATGGATGATGAAAGTTTGGAGAATTATGTAGAGGGGAGGTTTAGATTGTTTTTAGTGGGTTAAAAGGTTGGCACAGCATCATAGACCTGTACGATGCTACAAACGTTTGTACTTTCTATTTAACATAACACTGGACAACAAAATTTTGAAAGTTTTGCTTCCCCAGAATTTTTTGTTTATGATAGACTACTTGATGCTCAACACAAATATAATTTCAGACTGTTTGTATTATGTAGGAAGTTGGAGAAACAAATAATTAACTTCTATTGAACATACTGTGTTTAATTGCATAACGGTGTTGATGCTTTGCAATAGTTCAATAAGCTAAAAATGTTTTGTTGATGATTTTCATTTGTAATCAGTCTCTGAGACTTCTCACTTAAGTGTCCAATAATCAGCCAGTGTTAATAGATTCCAGTTGGCCAGATACTTCTTCTCCATGGCTGCAATGTCCTGGTGAAACCTTTCACCATGCATGCAGTTTGGTGCTCTGTAGATAATGTTCTCTCTGGCGGGGGGGGGAAGGGTGTGTGTGTGTGCGTGCATGCGTGCATGCGTGCGTGCGTGCGTGTGTGTGTGTGTGTGTGTGTGTGTGTGTGTGTGTGTGTGTTCTCACCTTCTACTTCGTTGCCATGTTAAGTATATTTCACGTTCATGCACATCACATTTACTTTTCTGGTTTCTGACATGGATGATGTTGAAGATGTGGCATTTGTGATGATTTGTCTGCAGATTTTGGAGCTGGCTTATTTATACTGTTTTTATTGAAGAAATTATTGATTCATTATATCAAATTCCAAAGAAGCAAAGTGTATGAAGTGCAATGGAACAGTTAGTTCATTTAAAGCGGAATGGCTTAATGAAACAGCAGAAACTGATACAGTGAAAGCTCAGGAGGTCAGGAACGTGCAGCTACGAGAAATATTTATGTACAAAATAGAAACTGGTGTTACCTTTGTGTATTGTTGCTGGAGAATTTGCAAGTGAGCGGAAGCGAAGTGATATTTGGAAACTTGACTTTTTAAAGCATCATTTAGCAAGCAAGTCATATATAGATGCTGTGTAAAAGTTCTGGTGAGTAAATCCTTCATTACCCGCTACAGGCCTGCTATGTATGTTTTGTGAGAGCACAGAAGAATGAGACCAAAGATGATCAAACCCAGAGGAGATCAAAGTTCTTATTGACAGTGTTTTGCTAGCTGTTAAAATGAATACCTCTATATATAAAGTTCAATGTACACATGGTGTTGTTATTGTGCAAAAAATTGCACAGCACGAGATTTTTGCACACACTGGTCATTACAAAATACATTGACTGTAGTTACCAAGAGAATTTTCAACAATGTTCCTGAATGCCTTCCATTCAGTTTTCTCCGGTCCTGCTAGAACTTCTTCAAATTACTTGCCATTGGTGACCTCTTTGATTTGTGGACCAACAAAAATGCCTTCCTTAAACCTGGGATCATTTATTCTGACTTGAACTACGAACTGAAATAACAAATATAGGCGATTTCAAAAACATGGTGAGAGGGAATTTCATGGTGATTTTCATGATCAGCAGCCCAAAGTTCGTAAGATACACACCAAAGTGCTCAGGAAGCAAAATCTTTGTTGTCAGTGTAATCAAAACCTATCTGCACATTCCTTCTACACCCCACGCCCACAGGGAAGAAGATACAAAGGTCTGAAAGAATGTTCCGCCAGGCTCAGGGACTGCTTCCACCCCATTGTATGAAGGTAGGAACTGAAGAGGATGGCAGCTGTAATAGGGGACACTATAGTTAGGGGGACAGATAGGTGATTCTGTAGACATGAAAAAGAAACATGGATGATAGTTTACCTCCCAGGTGTCGTACACGTTCACAATATCCTGAAAAGGGAGGCGGAGCAGCCAGAAGTCGTGTTACATATTGTGACATAGGTAGGAAAAGAGAGGAGGTCCTGGAAATAGAATACAGGGAGTTAGGAAGGAAGCTGAGAAGCAGGACCTCAAGGTTAGTAATCTTGGGATTGCTGCCTGTGCTATGTGACAGTGAAGACAGGAATAGAATGAGGTAGCTGATAAATGTGTGACTGAAGAATTGGAGCAGGGGGCAGAGATTCAGACTTTTTGTCTAATTGGGACCTCTTCTGGGGCAGGTGTGACTTGTACAAAAGGGATGAGGTGCACTTGAATCCAAGGGGAACTAATATTCTCACAGGCAGATTTACTAGAGCTGTTGGGTGTGGTTTAGACTGATATGATAGGGGGATGGGAACCAGGATGATGGAGCTGAGGATGAGCCAGCAGGTTCACAAGTAGCTGATGGATGTAACATGAATGTAAGGAAGGACAAACCAATGATTGGGTACAAATGCAGACAGAACAAAGAGTACTGTAGAGGCAAAATTCAAAATGGCAAAGAATGCAGGACTGAAGATACTACGTTTAAATGCGTGTAGCATTCAGAATAAGGTGGACGAACTCATGGCTCAATTAGAAATTTGTCAGTATGACGTTATGGGCACCATCGATTCGTGGCTGAAAGAAGGTCACATTTGGGGGCTTAACATAAAAAGATATATTTGTATTGAACGGACAGGCAGGAAGGCATAGTTGATGGTGGCTCTGTTGGTAAGAGATGAAATAGCATTTTTAGAAAGAGGTGACAGAGGATCAGAGAATGTTGAATCTTTGGGGGTTGAGTTAAGAAACTTCAAAGATTAAAAAAACTATTATGTGCATTATATATAGGCCTCCAAATGGTAGCCGAGATATGGAGGTGAGATTGCAAAGGGAGCTGGAAAAGGTAATAAGGGTAATGATACAATTGTAATGGGGGATTTCAATATGTATGGGGATTGGGAAAATCAGGTTTGTGTTGCAAGAGAGGGAATTTGTTGAATGCCTATGAGATGGCTTTTTAGAGCAGCTTGTGTTTGAGCCTACTCAGGGAAAGGCTATCTCAGATTGGTGTTGTGTAATAACCGGTTCTTATTAGGGAGCTTAATGTAAAGGAACCCTTAGGAGGCAGTGATCATAATATGATTGAATTCATACTGCAATTTGAGAGGGAGAAGCATAAGTCAGATGTATCAGCGTCACAGTGGAATTCAGGGAATTACGGAGGCATGAGAGAGGGGCTTGCCCAGGTGGATTGGAGGAGAATACTGACAGAGATGACGGCAGAGCAGAGATGGCTGAAGTTTCTGGGAATAGTTCACAAGGCACAGGATAGATTAATCCCACAGAAGAAGAAAGTTCACTATGGCAGGGGAAGGCAACCATGACTGACAAGGGAAGGGAAGGACTGCATAAAAGCCAAGGAAAGGCTGTTAGGGAATGCGATAGGTCAGCTGACAGATGTATGTGTTGGGGAGCACTTCGGGTCCAGTGATCACAATAGCATTAGCTTCAATATAATTATGGAGAAGGACAGGACTGGACCTAGAGTTGAGATTTTTGATTGGAGAAAGGCTAACTTTGAGGAGATGCGCAGGGATTTAGAGAGAGTGGAATGGGTCAAGTTGTTTTATGGGAAGGATGTAATAGAGAAATGGAGGTCATTTAAGGGTGAAATTATGAGGGTACAGAATCTTTATGTTCCTGTTCGGTTGAAAGGAAAGGTTAAAGGTTTGAAAGCGCCATGGTTTTCAAGGGATATTAGAAACTTGGTTCGAAAAAAGAGGGATGTCTACAATAGATATAGGCAGCATGGAGTAAAGGAATTGCTCGAGGAATATAAAGAATGTAAAAGGAAACTTAAGAAAGAGATTAGAAAAGCTAAAAGAAGTTACGAGTTTGGTTTGGCAAATAAGGTGGAAGTAAATCCGAAAGGCTTCTACAGTTATATTAAAAGCAAGAGGATAGTGAGGGATAAAATTGGTCCCTTAGAGAATCAGGGTGGTCAGCTATGTGTGGAGCCGAGGGAGATGGGAGAGATTTTGAACGATTTCTTCTCTTCGGTATTCACTAAGGAGAAGGATATTGAATGGTGTAAGGTGTGGGAAACAAGTAAGGAAGTTATGGAACCTATGACAATTAAAGAGGTGGAAGTACTGGCGCTTTTAAGAAATTTAAAAGTGGATAAATCTCCGGGTCCTGACCGGATATTCCCCAGGACCTTGAGGGAAGTTTGTGTAGAGATAGCAGGAGCTCTGACGGAGATCTTTCAGATGTCATTAGAAACAGGGATTGTGCCGGAGGATTGGCGTATTGCTCATGTGGTTCCATTGTTTAAAAAGGGTTCTAGAAGTAAGCCTGGCAATTATAGACCTGTCAGTTTGACATCAGTGGTAAATTAATGGAAAGTATTCTTAGAGATAGTATTTATAATTATCTGGATAGACAGGATCTGATTAGGAGTAGCCAGCATGGATTTGTGCGTGGAAGGTCATGTTTGACAAACCTTATTGAATTTTTTGAAGTAGTTACGAGGAATGTTGACGAGGGTAAGGCAGTGGATGTAGTCTATATGGACTTCAGCAAGGCCTTTGACAAAGTTCCACATGGAAGGTTAGTTAAGAAGGTTCAGTCGTTAGGTATTAATGCTGGAGTAATAAAATGGATTCAACAGTGGCTAGATGGGAGATGCCAGAGAGTAGTGGTGGATAATTGTTTATCGGGATGGAGGCCGGTGACTAGCGGGGTGCCTCAGGGATCTGTTTTGGGCCCAATGTTGTTTGTAATATACATAAATGATCTGGATGATGGGGTGGTAAATTGGATTAGTAAGTATGCTGATGATACTAAGGTAGGAGGTGTTGTGGATAATGAGGTGGGTTTTCAAAGCTTGCAGGGAGATTTATGCCGGTTAGAAGAATGGGCTGAACGTTGGCAGATGGAGTTTAATGCTGAGAAGTGTGAGGTTCTACATTTTGGCAGGAATAATCCAAATAGAACATACAGGGTAAATGGTAGGGCATTGAGGAATGCAGTGGAACAGAGAGATCTAGGAATAACAGTGCATAGTTCCCTGAAGGTGGAGTCTCATGTAGATAGGGTGGTGAAGAAGGCTTTTGGAACGCTGGCCTTTATAAATCAGAGCATTGAGTACAGAAGTTGGGATGTAATGTTAAAATTGTACAAGGCATTGGTAAGGCCAAATTTGGAATATTGTGTACAGTTCTGGTCACCGAATTATAGGAAAGATATCAATAAATTAGAGAGAGTGCAGAGACGATTTACTAGGATGTTACCTGGGTTTCAGCACTTAAGTTACAGAGAAAGGTTGAACAAGTTAGGTCTCTATTCATTGGAGCGTAGAAGGTTGAGGGGGGATTTGATCGAGGTATTTAAAATGTTGAGAGGGATAGATAGAGTTGACGTGAATAGGCTGTTTCCATTGAGAGTAGGGGAGATTCAAACGAGAGGACATGATTTGAGAGTTAGGGGGCAAAAGTTTAAGGGAAACACGAGGGGGTATTTCTTTACTCAGAGAGTGATAGCTGTGTGGAATGAGCTTCCTGTAGAAGTAGTAGAGGCCAGTTCAGTTGTGTCATTTAAGGTAAAATTGGATAGGTATATGGATAGGAAAGGAGTGGAGGGTTATGGGCTGAGTGCGGGTAGGTGGGACTAGGTGAGATTAAGAGTTCGGCACGGACTAGGAGGGCCGGAATGGCCTGTTTCCGTGCTGTGATTGTTATATGGTTATATGGCTTGTAAGGTAGCAAAAGTGAGTGGGATGTTGGATGATTGGGAAGCTTTTAAAATCAAACAAAAGGCAAATAAGAAAGCTATAGGAAGGGAAAAGATTAAATATGAGGGCAAACTAGCCACTAATATAAAGCAGGATAATTAAAGTATTTTTTCAGTTATATAAAGAGGTGAGGTTTGATATTGAACCACTGGAAAATAATGCTGGTGAGGTCATAATAGGAGACAAAGAAATGGCAAATTAAATTAATGGGTACTTTGCATCATTTTTCACTGTGGAAGACATCAGCAGTGTGCCAGAGGTCCGTGAGTGTCAGGGAGCATGAGTGGGTGCCATTGCTATTACAAAGGAATAGGTGCTAAACAAATTCAAAGGTCTTGTGGATAAGTCACTTGGACCAGATGGACAACATCCCAGAGTCCTGAGAAAGATTGTTGAAGAGATAAAGGATGCATTGGTTCTCATCTTTCGAGAATCACTTGATTCTGGCATGGTCCTGGAGGACTGGAAGATTGCAAAAGTCACTCCAGGATCACCCATGATGAAATGGTAGAGCAGACTCGATGGGCTGAATGGCCTAATTCTGCTCTTATGCCTTATGGTCTTATGATACAATAAAGTGGACTCTTCACCTCACAATCTTGGACCTGATTGTCCGTTGCAACTGCACTTTCTCTGTAACTCTAACATATTATTCTGCATTTTGATATTGTTTTACCTCGGTAATTTAAAGCAACTTTATGTCTTTGAACTGTACTGGTACAGATCAGCCTGAAGAACATAAAGCATAGGGGACCATGGTCGTATAGCAGTTAGAGCAGCACTATTGCAACTGGGGCAATCCAGAGATCGGAGTTCAATCTGGTGCCATAGAACCATAGAACATTACAGCACAGAAACAGGCCTTTTGGCCCTTCTTGGCTGCGCCGAACCATTTTTCTGCCTAGTCCCACTGACCTGCAGCTGGGCCATATCCCTCCAAACCCCTCTCATCCATATACCTGTCCAAGTTTTTCTTAAATATCAAAAGTGAGCCCGCACTCACCACCTCATCTGGCAGCTCATTCCACACTCCCATCACTCTTTGAGTGAAGAAGCCCCCCACCCCCAATGTTCCCTTTAAACTTTTCCTCCTTCACCCTTAACCCATGGCCTCTGGTTTTTTTTCTCCCCTGGCCTCAGTGGAAAAAGCCTGCTTGCATTCATTCTATCTATACCCATCATAATTTTATACACCTCTATCAAATCACCCCTCATTCTCCTACGCTCCTGGGAATAAAGTCCTAACCTATTCAACCTTTCTCTGTAACTCAGTTTCTCAAGTCCCGGCAACATCCTTGTAAACCTTCTCTGCACTCTTTCAACCTTATTAATATCCTTCCTGTAATTAGGTGACCAAAACTGCACACAATACTCCAAATTCGGTCTCACCAATGTCTTATACAACCTCACCATTACATTCCAACTCCTATACTCAATACTTTGATTTATAAAGGCCAATGTACCAAAAGCTCTCTTTACAACCCTGTCTACTTGTGACGCCATTTTTAGGGAATTATGTATCTGTACTCCTAGATCCCTCTGTTCTACTGCACTCTTCAGTGTCCTACCATTTACCTTGTATGTTCTACCTTGGTTTGACCTTCCGAAGTGCAATACCTCACACTTGTCCGCATTAAACTCCATCTGCCATTTTTTAGCCCATTCCTCCAACTGGTCCAAATCCCTCTGCAAGCTTTGGAAACCTTCCTCATTGTCCACTACACCTCCAATCTTTGTATCATCAGCAAATTTGCCTATCCAATTTGCCACATTATCATCCAGATCATTGATATAGATGACAAATAACAATGGACCCAGCACTGATCCCTGTGGGACACCACTAGTCACAGGCCTCCACTCAGAGTAGCAATCCTCCACTACCACTCTCTGGCTTCTTCCATTGAGCCAATGTCTAATCCAATTTACTACCTCTCCATGTATACCTAGCGACTGAATCTTCCTAACTAACCTCCCATGTGGGACCTTGTCAAAGGCCTTACTGAAGTCCATGTATACAACATCCACTGCCTTCCCGTCATCCACTTTCCGGGTAACTTCCTTGAAAAACTCTAATAGATTGGTTAAACATGACCTACCACGCACAAAGCCATGCTGTCTGTTTCTAATAAGTCCCTGTCCGTCCAAATACCTGTAGACCCTATCTCTTAGTATTCCTTCCAATAATTTACCTATTACTGATGTCAAGCTTACCGGCCTATAATTTCCCGGTTTACTTTTTGAGCCTTTTTTAAACAACGGAACTACATGAGCTATCTGTAAAGAGTCTCTTTATGTCCTTCTCCAGGTCCTCTGATTTCCTCCTACAGTCCGAAGACATACCAGTCAGTAAAGTAGGTTAAGTGGTCAATGTAAATTGTCCGGTGATTAGGTTAGTGTTAAATCGGAGTTGTCGGGAGTTGCTGGGTATGGCGGCTCAAAGGGCCATGTTCTGCACTGTTTTCCTCTTCTTCTTGGGCCCTTAACTCCCAGTGGATCATAGGCCGTTGATGACCTCCCATCTCCATTGTTCAAATTGGTTGATGAACTTCAACCATCATACGGCTGGAGTTCATCAGTGTTTCCACTGTAGCTACTGAACGAGGGAGTGGCCAATACAGCTTCAGCAGAGCCCTGTTGGCTGGCCTAACTTGTTTTCCCCTTTCATAACGGGGACGTAGGGTTGGACTTTGAGAGATTCTGCACTGTACCTCTAAATAAGACATAGAACGTTACAACACAGTCCAGGCTCTTTGGTCCACGGTGTTGTGCAAACAAAACCTACTCTAAGATCAATCTACCCCTTTCCTCCTAGTTGTCACAAATACATTGAGACATCCAAATATTCAGTGGTTTAAAATATATGTGGTTTTTGCATCAATGACCAACACAGTCTGAGAATGTGCTTGGGGCAGCATGCAAGTGTCACATAGCTTCTCATGCCAACAATGCATGCCCTCAACTCACTAATTCTTACTGACCCATATGTCTTGGGAATGTGGGAGGAATCTGGAGCACCCGGAGGAACCCCACGTTGCATGGGGAGAAAGTACCAACTCCTTACAGACAGCGGTGGGAATTGAACCCTGACTGCTCGCACTGTAAAGTGTTATGGTAGCCGTGATGCAACCATGCCTTCAGTGATAACAAACCTGATCCTGGTTCAGATTCTCCTCCAAGAAGACCACTACTTTGTCATGCTTTGCATTCCTCAATAACCCGGCGAGCTGTGCTGTCTGGAGTCAGGGCATTATGCTTTTGGTGGGGTCACCCATGTCAAACAGGTCAAAGAGTAGAGGCCAAACCAAGAGAGTCCCACAAGTCCACTACGTTCGGAGGTTCAACTCAGGGCTAACAATCCTGACTGAAGAAACAAAATTGTTACAGAAATGAAGCACCTATCTACATCTGAGCATGATGGTATTCATGAGTTTCCACCCATGACTGTGGCTGAGCGGAGAAAAACATGTTGTAGCCTGGGGAAAATAACACACTCGAGACAACAACTACTTTTTCACGTTTTAATTCCTTTATCTGTTTTAGATGTTTAAGTGCCAGAAGAGGGTCTTAAAACAAAATGAATGACTTTACAATCAGGTCCTGCTGCTTACCACCTCCATTTAACCTTCGATCCACACACTTGTGTCTCGACCAATTGCGTATGCAGTATAAAATACAAAGAAAATCGCACAAAACGAATACAGTACTAATACGGTACTAATACAGTAGTGGCAATTCTACTTGGCCGGTGAGGAACTTTGCAAGCCACGCTATCCAGCGTCGTGTTCTTTACTCGTGAAAATCTTTCCTCACCATGCCTAGCATCCCTGGGAGGAACTCAATTCCAAAGCCCCACCAGCTCCGGCAGCAGAAAGCAAAATGGTCTCCCCACTATGTAATGACGTCACCACTACCACTTAAAGGCACAGACAACTATTCTAGCATTACCCAGATGAATGCCTGAGTACACTTTTAAGCGATAATGAATAGCATTCGATGGTCACCCGGTTACAAACATGAAGAAACTTATAGGCAGAACTTGCAAACTCCATGCAGCACTGAGGTCAGGATCAAACTGGATCTTCAAAAAGACCCAAGGGCAGAGCCTCAGAACAGAAGGATGTCCTTTTGGAACAGAAATAAGGGAATTTCTTAAGCCAGAGGGTGGTGAATCTGTGGAATTCAATGCCACAGGAGGCTGTGGAGGCCAAGTCATTGGAGGTATTTTAAGCAGGGTTTGATGGGTGCTTGATTAGTCGGGGGGTGGGGAATCTAAGGATTCAGAGAGAAAGCAGGGTCTATAACAAATTTGAATGTTTCCCCCATGACTGTGTGGGTTTCCTCTAAGTACTCTGGTTTCCTCCCACATTGCTAAGAAGTATGGGTTAGGGTCTGTAAGATGTGGGCATGCATTATTGGTACCGGAAGCATGACGACAGTTAAGGGCTGGATCCTTGGAATGTGTCAGTCGTTGATGCAAAAGACACATTTCACTCTTTGTTTTGATGTGACAAATAAAATGGATCTTTAAAAAGAAGCTTTAATCTTTGATGGGGTTGAGAGGGAAAATAAATCAGCTGTGATCAAATGACAGAGCAGGCTTGATGGGCCAAATGGCCTAATTCTGCTCCTATGTCTTATCAAAGTCAAAGTGTGTGTATATGTTACAATATACCAGATTGAGATTTATTTTCTTGAAGGCATTTACAGGAAAATAAAGCAATATAATAGAATTTAAGAAATGCATATCAACCCATAAGACTATAAGTCATAGGAGCAGAATTAAGCCATTTGGCCCTTTGAGTCTGCTCCCCCATTCCATCATGGCTGATTTATTATCCCTCTCAACCTTATCTCTTGTATTCTCCCTGTACTCTTTGATTCCCTGACTAATCAAGAACCTATGAACTGCTGCTTTAAATATACCCAATGACTTGGGTATATTTTAAACTGCAGTCTGTGGCAATGAATTCCATAGATTCACTACCCCTTAGTTAAATAAATTTCTCCTCATCTATGTTCTAAATGGGCATCCTTCTATTCTGAGGCTCTGCCCTCTGATCTTAAACTCCCCCACTACAGGAAACATACTCTCCACATCCACTCCATCCAGACCTTTCAATATTTGATAGATTTCAATGAGATCCCCCTTTACTCTTCTAAGCTCCAGCGGGTACAGGCCAAGGGCCATCAAATGCTCCTTATATGTTAACCTTTCATTCCTGGAATCATTCTCATGAACTTCCTCTGGACCTTCTCCAATGCCACCACATAGTTTCTTAGATAAAGAGCCCAAAACTGCCCACAGTACTCCAAGTGTGGTCTGGACATTGCCTTATAAAGGATCACTGGAGACATGAGGCAGCAACACTCCAAGTTATACACGAATGATTCCTCTGCAATCCTACTAGCACTGCACATAAAAACCAGCTTCTTATTCTCTGCAGACAGCAGCTAACACCCCATGGAAGAAGGCCAAATAAGTTGGAGATGTACAGATCAAAATGAAGAAAAACAAATCAAGATTCAAGATTGCTTAATGTCATTTCCAGTACATAACTCTAAAGGAGAATGAAATAATTGTTCCTTCAGATTCAATGAAGCACAAAAAAAACAATAAGATAAAGAACACAATAATAATAAAATGCACAATAAATATAAATACATAAGATAGCTTACTGTATGTACATAGATTGATTTTACGTCCATAAAGTGACACTAGGCTCAGGAGTGTCTGTATGTAAGGTGACTGACAGGAAATGAGGAAGTAGAGGTGGTTGGGGGTGTGGAGGGGTGGGTTACTACGTGGAGATGTTGATCAGCCGTTTGTACTTGGGTAAGGTAATTGCTTTTGAGTCTCGTAGTCCTTGCATGGATGCTACGTAGCCTCCTCCCAGATGGGAGTGGGACAAACAGTCCATGAACAGGGTGGGTGGGATCCTTCATGATGTTGCTTGTCTGTTTCTGGCACCTTTCTGTATCTACATCCTTAATGACGGTTGCCAGTGAAGCGTTGGGCAATTTAAAACAAATCACAAGACTTAACTTCCAATGCACAATAAAAGTAGTGTTTCATCTAAAGTCAAATTAGATGTGTGTCACTCAAAAGGATTCTCCAGTTAATAAAATGTACTTAGAAATTAAATTAAGAAATGTTTGCCAAATTAAAAAAAATGAATGTGGCAGGATGGTAATAAGTTAGTAAATGAGGCAGTAAATAACATGGAACAAGAATAGCAGTCACGTTAATTGAAGCTCCACAGATGGTGAGTGTGATAATATCAAGTGAACCCGATACAAAGAAGAAGTTGTCCAGATATTCACCAGACACTTATCTCGACAAATGTGATTTGTCTGCCAATGGCACATTAAATATTTCAAACAAAGACAGTCACACGTCTGTGGCGTCTCTTATGACTTCGGGATGTAACACGCTGCTTTACTGCTGAGAGGCTACGTAGCATCCACGCCAGGACCACCAGACTCAAAAACAGTTACTTTCCCCGAGCAGTGAGGCTGATCAACATCTCCACCCACTAACCCGCCCCTCCACACCCCCGACCACCACTACTTCATCATTTCCTGTCAGTCACCCTAGTTACAGGCACTCCTCTACCTAGCATTATGGACATACAAGCAATCTGTGTATATAAGCTATCTTACATATTTACAGTACTGAGTAAGTTTGTAAATCCGGCAGGAGCAGAGGATGTTGGGAATGGTGATGGTGGGGCTCTGTAGGAGGGGTGTGGGACAGGTGGAAGAGGAAGAGTGCCTGGGGCGGGGAATGCACTGGGTGGGACAGGTTGCAGACAAAGTCATTTGATTTCAAACAATATGTCTATTGATCATTATAGACTATCTCCCTGGTGCTTTATGCTCCCTCCCCTCTCCCTTCCCCTTTTCCCAACCATGATTCCCTTCTCCTTGACCCCTTCCCACTTTCAGTCCACAATAGCCCCATATCAGAATAAGGTTTATCACTCTCATATGTCATGATTTTTTTTTAAATTTGTGTACTGGAAGGAGGCAGAGCTTAGGAGGATGATGGCGACTCCTTTGCTTCCAGCTTCAGAAACAGCTCTATTTCTAGCTTTGACATTTCTTTTTTACCCTTTCAAGGTAAAAAGACCCTGACCTGGAGTTACACTCTGACTTCAGTTCTTTGCAGAAATGGGACCCGCTCTTGGTGCCACACGACCGGCTACTTTTCGATGCACCAAGGAAGTGGTCTGGAAGACGAGTGCACCTTCAGGGTTCTAGAATCTCATGGCTCTGGAGGCAGGCGGACTCGAGGCCAGTGACGCTGCCTGATGCGGCGTGGGAGACGGAAGATCGTAATCAGCAAGCTGGCTGCTGGCTGCGTGCCCAGAGATCTGAGTTCTTTGGGCCCAGAGCTCGGCAAGAGCGACGCAACAAACTTTTAACACCATAAAACAGTGAGTTGCTTTGTTATGTCTCCCCTCTCGCTGTGAAATGGGGACATCTCTTTTTCCCTTATTAGGGAGAGAGACAGCTGGTGGTATGTCGAATTACCAGGTGAATGAGTAGACTTTGGGGTTCTGCAAGTCTGTGTCTTCACTGGGGCTTTGCTGCACGCTTGAGTGCTCGGTGGGGGCTGATGATGCATTTTTGCTGGTGGAGGAGGGGAGGGTCATTGTTTTGCTGCTGCTTATGCGTGGGGGGAGATCTGGGGGGGGTCTTTGGGGTTAACACAGGAAACATAGAAAACCTACAGCACAATACAGGCTCTTCAGCCCACAAAGCTGTGCCGAACATGTCCTTACCTTAGAAATTACCTCGGGTTACCCAAAGCCCTCTACTTTTCTAAGCTCCATGTACCTATCCAGGAGTCTCTTTAAAGACCTCCATCACCATCGCCGGCAGCTCCTAAACTCAATCCCACGATTGATGAAGGCCAAAGCACCGTATGCTTTCTTTTTTTCGTAATTTATTTCTTTATTGAAGTTCATCATCAAACAAACATTTCCATAAGATGTATTTCAGACATTTGTACCTATATATCATATAATCATATATATCACAAATCTCCACAAAGTATTTATCTGAGGTACACACTTATAGAAAAGAGTGGAGAGAAAAAACAAGCAAAAGGGAAGAACTATGTACAAGTAGGGAGTGATCTTTTGTTTTTACAACAGATTCATTGATTTGTGAGAATAAAGTCAGGCCTATGAGGCATTATTTAGTTAAACCATTTTTCCCAGTATGAATCAAATTGTTCCAAATTGGATAAAATTCTCTTACACTTGATTGGATTTAATAGCCCATTGACATTAAAAGAAATGAATTTTACCTTGTCCTTAGCCATCTGTATTTATCTGTCAATGTACCATTGAAATTAGAATAAAACTTAATCGATCTACTCCCTGAACAAATAAGAACCAAGAAACGCAGATAATAACAAAAATGGCAACGAACGTGTGATTCCAAGGCTGAGGTCTCTAGTAGATGACCCTGCGTTGAGCTAGGGGAAATGTCTAGCTGTGGGGGATAACCCCTTCCTACTTGTGAGTTGAGGGCCCCCAATGCAGTATTCATAAAAGTCAGTGAACAAATCCATTTAGTTAGCTAAACCTTATGGCTCTTCTGAAGGGGGTGAGGACTGTCTTTGAGAAACTCCCGGTCTCTTCCTGATACATTTCTCTCAGCCTCCTCCCATCTCCTGCCTTCTCAATTCTCGCACTATTTCCCAAGCGGAGCGGGATAATTCCTCAGTCAGGCTTTCCCTCGTTTTGGTGACACTGACGGGCAACCCTCTGACCTTCATGTCTGTAGTCACCTCTTCCACAGTCTGGTACAACCGCATCCCGTTGTCATAAAACACTCGAAGGTTGCAGGGTATGGAGTTTCAAATCTAATCTTATTTTGCTTTAGTACTCGCTTTACTTCAGAGTATTCTTTGCGTTTCTGCGGGACCATGGGGGGGGGGGGGTAATCTTGGTCGAAATATATTAATTTATCGTCGAAAAATACTCTCTTCTTATCCCAGGCCCTTTGTAGAATCTGCGTCTTGGTGCTGTGCCGAAGGAATTTAATTATTATAGAGCGTGACTTTCTGTCCTGGGTAGGTTTCGGAACCAGCACGCGGTGTGTCCTCTCGATTTCCAGCTTCATAACCGAGGGAATATCCAGCGCATCCCGCAGTAGCTTTTCGACAAACTCCGTCATAGACAAGCCCTCCGTTCCTTCGGGAACGTTGTAGATTCTGATATTTTTCCGCCGTGATCTTCTCTCCAGGTCAAGCAGTTTACCCTCTTGGTGATGTAATATTTTTATTGTCTTGCTCAGTATCCGTTCCACGTTTTGAACGTGATCTTCCACCTTCTCGATTCGAGTCTCTGCCACCGCTATTTTTTGATTAACGTTGGCGAGCTCTGCCTTAATATCCCGGAGCTGCTGCTTTATATCTTTCTGGACCTCCATTATTTCTTTCAGGATTTCGAAGATATTCGCTGCTTCGCCTGAATGAACCCCAGTAGCCGCCTCGCTCACATGCGGTCGGGTCGGAGAGCCGCTCACTGCACTCCTCTCGGACGCAGGCTCCACAGTGTCGCTTTTTTTATTTCCGTTCCTTTTCCCCATTCTTGCCCCTCTTTTCAGTTCAAATATTTTTCGAAAAATATTATATTTGATGGATTAACGGGGCTTAATACACGTTTTTCCGGAGGAGCTAGAGACTTAAGCTGGCATTCTCAACAATGACGTCACCGGAACCGCACCGTATGCCTTCTTAACCACAGAGTCAACCTGCGCAACAGCTTTGAGTGTCCTATGGACTCAGACCCCAAGTTCCCTCTGATCCTCCACACTGCCAAAAGTTTTACCATTAATACTACTGTATATTCTACCATCATATTTGACCTACCAAAATGAACCACCTCACACTTATCTGGGTTCTAACATTTAGCTATCATTCATTCTTTGAGGCACTCCTCTGTTTTTGTGAATGTTTGCAAAGAAAAAGAATTTCAGGATGTATATTGTTTACATTTCTCTGATATAAGCCAACACTTATTCTACCATGCCTGCTGGGCCTCTGGTCTCCCCCACACCATTTCTGGCCCTTCCTGCACTCAGTGGCTGTACCGAGGCATGAGAGTCTGGCCTGTCAAACAACACCATGTCACGCAGCTCCCCTGCTGTCAGTCTCACCAATGAACCAATGAACTGGACTTGCAGTATTACCAACGTCCAACAGGCTCTTGCAACCATGAGAAAAGCATTCAAGACAAACATTTGCACCATATGTTGGACCCTGAGAGGTCGCTGCAACCAAGCTCACTGCCATCTTACCAGAAGCTGCAGAGAATAGTGGACTCTTCCCAACGCATCACAAACACATCCCACCTGTTGGACCTTGATTCTCATGTGATCTAAAGGTTCTTTGGAAGTCAAGAATGAGGTGTAAAACTTATTGCTTACGATTATTTTACTAAGTCTAAGAAAAGACGGAAAATGAACAAGAGTGGTCAAGAGAACAAATAAAAGCATTTGTAGTCGTCTCATACTCGGAGTAGATACTAATGATAACGATTAACCTATAAAATAACCAGATTCAAGTAGTGTGACACCTGCTACTGAAACGAAGAAGCTGCTAGAAAAATACAGTAGCAACTATACCGTAATTACTGGAAAATTCACTGAACATTTTCATATATATAAATAATTAAATAAAAATACAAGCAAGCATAGAAAGTTAAGCTACATGAAAAATAACAATTCTCCACCACACTCCAACACACCGCACCATTAGTAGGATCTACACCAGGCTCTGCCTGAATAATAGAATAGAATATTCAAAGATTCAAGGTACATTTATTATCAAAGTATGAATACAATATACAATGTGAGACTCGTCTTCCCCACAGGCAGCCAGGAAACAAACCATGGAACCCGTTCAAAGGAAAACATCAAACCTCCCGTGACACGCAAAGAAAAACAAATTGTGCAAAAGGCAAAAAAAGAGTAAAAAACACAGAAGATAAAACATAAAATCAAACTTACATACATCACTTGCCCACACTCTCAGGATTCTCTGAGTGAAGAGGTTTCCCGACATAACATTGAGATGTTATGTTGAATAACATTTTGAGGGCATCTAGAGGAAACTGAACTGGTTCTCCATGAAGCAGAATCTTGGAATCCTTGGTGTCCAACTCTGATGTAGAGCTGATGTCCTTTACATGACTCTGTAGAGTCATAGAGCACTACAGCATAGAAACCTCAGCCTATCCAGTCCATGGCAAACTATTATTCTGCTAGTCCCATTGATCTGTACCTGGACCATAGCCCTCCATACCCCTCCCACCCATGAGCCTATTCAAACTTTTCTAAACTATTGAAATCAAACCTGCGTCCACAACTTCCTCTGGCAGCATGTTCCACACTCATACCACTTTTTGAGTGAAGAGATGCTCCTTGAACACTTAATCTTTCACCCTTAACCTATGACCTCTAGTTCTAGTTTCAGCCAGTCTCAGTGGAAAAAGACCATTCATATTTAATCAATCAAAACCCCTCATCATTTTGTATACCTCTATCAAATCTCCCCTCATTCTCCTATGCTCCAGCGAATAAAGTCCTAAACTATTCACCTTTTTTCTATAGCTCAGGTCCTCAAGTCCTGGCAACATCCTGTAAGTTCTGTCTGTCCTGAAAGTAGGTGACCAAAGCTCCAATGTCTTATACAATTTCAACATAACATCCTAGCTCCTGTACTCGATTCTTTGATTTATGAAGGCCAACGCGCTAAAGGTTCTCTTTATGACCCTATCTACCTGTGACACCACTGTCAGGGAATTCTAACAAATCAGAATTAGAATCAGGTTTATTATCACTGATATATGTTGTGAAATTTATTGCTGGCTGCAGCAGTACAGTGAAATACTTCAAATATATGATAAATTATAATAAGATATGTTGGGGTCGTCTACCATACCCGGTGCTCCTGAATGCAGCGTCCTCTGTATTGGTGGGACCTGGCATAGACTGGTGGACTGCTAATGCTTTGTTGAGCACCTCAATTCCATTGCAAAAAGCAGAATTTCCTGGTGGCCAACCATTTTAATTCCCATCCCCATTTCCGTTCTGCCTTGTTGGTCCACGGCCTCCTCTTCTGCCACGATGAGGGCATTCTCAGGTTGGAGGAGCAACACCTCATATTCTGTCCAGGTAGCTTCCAACCTGATGGGATTTTCCCCCTCCGCCTATCCACTTCTTCAGTTCCCCACTTTGGCCTCTTACTTCCGCTCCTCACCTATCCATCACCGCTAAGGTGCCCCTTGTCCTTCCTTTCTTCCCGTCGTCCACTCTCCTCTCCAATCAGATTCCTTCTTCTCCAGATCTTTGCCGTTTTCATTTTTCACCTCCCAGCTGCTCACTTCCTCACCCCCCCCCCCACCCCCACTTCCTCCACCCACCTGGCTTCACCTATCACTTTCTAGCTTGTACTCCTTCCCCTCCCTCCACTTTCTTATTCCAGCATCTTCCCCCTTGCTGATGAAGGATCTTGGCCCAAGACGTCGACCATTTGTTCCCCTCCATAGGTGCTGCCTGGCCAGCTGAGTTCCTGCCGCATTGCTTTGGATTTCCAGCATCTGCAGAATCTCTTGTGTTAATGAGAAGAGCGCATGTCCTCTTTCAGGCAAATGAAAGTTGGCATAGTTTAATATCCCTTTAACACTGTAAAGGATATTTTTCTGGCATGGAATCCAGCTGTTCCCTTTCCCCTAATGCTGAGTCTGCACACAGCTAGTGCACTGGGCTAACCAGCCACGGCACAAGGAGATCAGCACATCTGCAGTTGAGAAGAGTAATGAGATTGTTTACACATTGCAGCATGCTCTGTGAAAGTGTCGATGTATTTTCTTTAGTAGATAATAGAATTTTGATGAAAGTTGAGGTTCAGGAGGTTTTTATGGAGAAATACACCAGTTTTCCTTTCAGTATCAGTTGTCATGCTAGCCACTGTTAGATGCAATCCATTTACTGTTTAATGAAAATACCACAAAGCTTTGCAAGCCAAGAAAAGTATTAGAAGTGTTTCAAAAGTTGAAAAGCTAGATCATAGTTCTTCATAGTTTTTCTACTCACTTTTCATTTTTTAATAAATAATTCTGTAACTTTTTGGAACAGTGCAGAAGACAGTGAAGAAGGACATTGTTCCCACAAGCAATGGACTCACTTTCGAGGACTCTTCATCTCATGTTCTCGATATCTATTGCTTACCTATTTATTATTATTTCTTCCTTTTTGTATTTGCACAGTTCATTGTCATTTGCACACTGGTTGAACACCGAAGTTAATGCGGTCTTTCATTGATTCTGTTCTGGCTATTATTTGGCAGTTTTATCACGTATGCCCACAAGAAAATTAATCTCAGGGTTGTATATGGTGACATAGACATATTCTGATAATAAATTTACTTTGAACTTTGAAATTTGAACTTAAGAATTACAGAAGGGTATTGATCAACTGCGTAAGTGACCAAGGGATGATGTTGGATTCTCACTCTTTTGTGATCCAAAGGCTCCTCGGAAGTCAAATTGAGGCAGGAAACTTATTCTTTACTTAGTTAGGGATGCAGCATGGAACAAACCCTTCCAACACAATGAGCTGCTCCCACCCAGTAACCCACCTATTTAATCCGAGCCTAATCAGAGTACAATTTATAATGGCTGATTAACCTCTAATCTTTAGACCGGAGCGCCCGAAGGAAACCTGCCCGCACACGGGAAGGAATGTACAAACGTGCTTCCAGGGGATGCTGTAACTGAACTCCAAACTCTAACACACCGAACTGTAATAGCATGGCATTGCTGCGTTAATGTGGGGCCCCACATTATGGTCATTTTATTAACTGTTAGAAGAACAGAAAAAGAATCGGAAAGGGGATCTGAGAGAACAAAGAAAGGAGAAAGGAAAACGTATTCGTGTCATCTCCTACTCAGACTCGAGATAGCACAAATTCCAGCGATAACAATATACCATTAAAACAGCCAGGTTCAGGTAACGTGAAACCTGCAGCTGAAAGCTAAAAAAATTTGGGAGAAATATAGAAGCAACTGTGCTGTATTTACTGGAAAATTCACTGAACAATTACAAGATCATAAAAATATTCAAACAAGCACAAAAAATTTAAACTGCAAGAAGTTCGAAGTTCAAAATTCAAAGTAAATTTATTATCAAAGCACCTGTATGTCATCATTTTCTTGTGGGTATACTCAATAGTTCAATAGAATAATAACCATAACAGAATCAATGAAAGTCTGCACAGTTTGGGTGTTCAATAAACTGTGCAAATACAAAAAAGAAAGAATAATAATAGTAAATAAATTAGCAATAAATATTGAGAACATGAGATGAAGAGTCCATGAAAGTGAGTCCACTGGTTGTGGGAATATTTCAATGATGGGGTAAGTTGAGTGAAGTTATCCCCTTTGATTCAAGAGCCTGATGATTGAGGGGTACTAATTGTTCCTGAACCTGGTGGTGTGAGTTCTGAGGCTCCTGTACCTTCTTTCTGATGGCAGCAGAAAGAAGAATGCATGTCTTGGGTGGTAAAGGTCCTTGATGATGGATGCTGCTTTCCTGTGTCAATGCTCCATGTAAATGTGCTATCAGGTTGGGTAGAACTTTACCTATGATAGACTGAGCCTTAACCATTACTTTTTGTAGGATTTCCCATTCAAGGACATTGGTGTTTCCAGACCAGGCTGTGACTTAACCAGTCAATATGTTTTCCATTCTCAATATGCGATCTCTTCTCTCACTTCCCACAGCAACCTGGAGTATATCACGTCCAGCCCTAGGGACTTATCAATCTTGATGTTTTTAAGAAGATCCAACACTTCTTCTTCCTTAATCTCCACATTGTCCAACACACAGGCCTGTTCTATTTTGACCTTACCCTGATCAAGGTCCTTTTCACTTGTGAATACTGAAGCAAAGTATTCATTTAGGACCTCTCCAACCTCCTCCGCTTCCAGGCACATGTTGCCTTCTTTATCCTTTAGCAGCCCCACCTTCATTCTTGTCATCCTTCTCTTCTTCACATACGCATAGAAAGCCTTGGGGTTCTCCTTAATCCTACATGCCAAGGCCTTCTCATGCCCCCTTCAATCTCTCTTAAGTTCTTTCTTATGTTCCTTCCTGGCTACCCTATATTTCTCATGAACCCCTCCTGCTTCCTGCTTCTTATATTTAACATATGCTTCCTTTTTCCTCTTGACGAGTTGCCTCACATGTTTCGTCAGCCACGGTTCCCTTTTTCTACCATTTTTTTCTTGTCTCAGTGGGACAAACTATCCTGAACCCAGCTCAAGTGGTCCCTAAACTTCCTCCACATTACTTCTGTGCTTTCACCCTTGAACATCTGTTTCCAATTTACTCTCACTAGTTCCTGCCTCATCCCTTCATAGTTAGCCCTTCCCCAGTTAAGCACTTTCCCATTTTGTCTGTTTTTATCCTTTTCCATAGCTATGCTGAAGCTAAGGGAGTTGTGGTCACTCTCAACAAAATGCTCCCCCACCAAGAGGTCTGTCACCTGACCAGGTTCATTACCCAGAACTAGATCCAATATGGGCTCTCCTCTCGACGGCCAGACCACATACTGTGTCAGGAATCCTTCTTGAACACAGCTGACAAATTCAGCCCCATTTATCCCCCTTGCAGTCAGGAGGTGCCAGTCAATATGAGGGAAGTTGAAATCACCCATAACTACTACCCTGTATTTCCTTCACCGTTCTAAAATCTGCCTGCTTATCTGCTCCTCGGTGTCCTGAGGGCTATTTGGGGGCCGATAGACTACTCCCAGCACAGTGATTGATCCCTTCCTATTTCTGACTTTCACCCAGACTGACTCCATGGACACTCCCTCTGCAGCGTCCTCCCTTTCTGTAGCCGTGATACTATCCCTGACCAGCAATGCTACTCCCCCCCCCACTTTTCTACCTCCCATCCTATTCCTTTTAAAACACCTAAACCCCAGTACCTACATTAGCCAATCCTGCTCTTCCTCCAGCCAAGTTTCAGTAACGGCCACAACATTGTAGTTCCACATACTGATTTATGCTCTAAGTTCATCCCCTTTATTCCTAATACTCCTAACATTGAAATAGACACATCTCAACCCCCCTAACCAGCTAAATTTATGTTTTGTCCCCTGCCTGTCCTTCCTCACCAACTCAGAACACATAGCATCATGACCTTGTCCTTCTACCCTAATCTCTGCACTCACATTCTGATTCCCAACGCCCCGCCAAACTAGTTTAAACCCTCCCCAACAGCTCTAGTAAACCTGCCCGCCAGGATATTGTTCCCTTTCCAGTTCAGGTGCAGCCCATCCTTTTTGTACAGGTCAGACCTTCCCCAGAAGAGACCCCAATGATCCAGAAATCTGAATCCCTGCCCCCTGCACCAACTCTTCAGCCACGCATTCATCTGCCATACCTTCCTGTTCCTACCCTCTCTGTCTCGTGGCACAGGCAGCAATCCCAAGATTACCACTCTTGAGATCCTGCTTTTTAACTTCTTTCCTAAGGTGGTAGAGAAGCAGTGCCGGGGGTGGGGGGTGGCACAGGTGAAGACACATCTAGCTCTGAAACACCAGGCAAGGTCATTTGATTCCAAAAAATTGTCTTATTGATCATTACAGAATGTCTCTCTGGTGCTTCCCACTCCCTCCCCTCCTCCTTCCCCTTTTCCCAACCATGATTTCCATCTCACAGCCCCCTTTCCACTCTCACACGATACAGACCCATATCAGAATCAGGTTCATCATCACTCACGTGCCGTATGTCATGAAATTTGACTCTTTCTGTGGCAGCAGTACAGTGAAATACATAAAATTACTACAGTACTGTGCAAAAGTGTTAGGTACCCTAGCTGTGTAAATATGCCTAAGACTTTTACACAGTACTGCATAAGATTATTAAATGGTTCAGTAGTGTGATAAGATGAACTCTTGACCTCATAGTCTACCTCATAATGGTCTTGCACCTTATTTACCTGCACTGCACTTTACTTTTAAAACTTTATTCTGCATCCTGTTATTATTTTTCACTTGTTCTACCTCAATGCACCATTGTAATGAATTGATCTGTATGGACAATATGGCAGACACATTGTGCATCAGTACATGTGACAATAATGAACCAATTTATCATTGACATGAGGAAGGGTATCTAAACAGTGTTCCTGTTGTGGTTTGATCAGAGCTTTGTAGAGCTGTAGTAGAACTTCTGGCCTCTTGCAATCTACTGCCTCAGATCTAAAGGCCAGAATTTAATGAGGATCTTCAATTACTTCCTCTCCATGATACTTTAATGATCTCTGTACATGTCTCTTTGGAGAGACATAAAGAACTAAGCATGCTCAGCAAGGGTCGCTGTTAAATGGTCCTACGTTTACTGTTTAATGCACATAATTCAAGCCAAGGGAGTATCGGGAGCACACCAAAAGTTGAAAAACTGGATCATCGTTTTCACATAACATCTCTTTTACATGGATTTTATATTGTAATATATAGTGATGTCAGTTAATTAGTAATCTGTTTTGTCCGTTGTTGCCAACTATATTGAATACCAATTTTCTTTCTTTATTTAGAAATACAGCGCTGTAATGTGAACCTCTGTTTTGCCATATTAGGGGTCTGTTCAATAGATTGATAACAGCAGAGCAGAAGCTATTCTTTACCCTGGTGTACATGCTTTCAGGCTTTTGCATCTTCTGCTCTAAGTGAGGGGAAAGAAGAGAGAAAGTCCTGGGTGGGTGACACCTTTGATAATGCTTTCAGATTTACTGAAGCACCTTTCCCCACCCTCCACACACCCTGCTTCACCTCACCTGCTCATTTCTTCTCTCTGCTGCCCCTCCTCCTTCCCTTTCTCCCAGGGTCCATTCTCCTCTCCAGTCAGATTCCTTCTTCTTTACCCCTTTACCTCTTCCACCAAACAATTTCCTGCGTCTCACTTCTTCCCCCATCCCCATCACCCCACCTTCACCCTAACCTGCCAACTTCTAATCCTGTCCCTCACAACCTTTAATTTCCGGCTTCCGCCCCTTCCTATTCAATCCTGATGAAGGGTCCCAGCCCAAAATATTGACTGTCCGAGGATGCACTGGGGCAGCCCAGAAGCATCGTTGTGCTTCTGGAACCAACATAGCATGCCATAACTCACTAATTCTAAGCCTTCTTTGAAATGTGGCAGGAAACCGGAGCACCCGGAAAGAACCCACTCAATCACAGGGAGAACATACCGACTCCTGTAGACAGCGACGGAATTGAACCTGGGTCACTGGCGCTGTAATAGAATTATGATAACTGCTATGGCCTGTACCATCCCTTCTCTTTATCTATGTGCCAATTCCCCTTGTGCCGTAGATCACCAAACCTACCAAAGTCCCCTCAGTTTCACTCTACCATGCATACAGGTCTTTCTCTATATTTTCTCTCCCTTTTGTCATTTAAAGGAATTGGAAGAAGGAGCGATATGAAGTTGAGGAAAGTTTTCATGATCCAGAAAGGGTGACAGGGATCTGAACTCACTGGCTGTAAAGGTAGAAGTTGCTTAAACAACCGCTGGCACCCAGGCCATGCTCCCTGCTCTTTGCTGCCATCAGGAAGGAGGCACAAGGGCCTTGGGACTTATACCACCAGGTTCAGAAGCAGTTACCACCCATCAACCATCCGTTTCTCGAACCAAATGGGATAACTTCACTCAACTTCACCTGCCCCATCACTGAAACGTTCCCACAACCTATGGGCTCATTTTCAAGGGCTCTTCATCTGACAGTCTCCATACTTATTGCTGATTTATTTATTATTATTATTATTATTTCTTCTCTTTCCATTTGCACATTTATTATCTTGTGCACTCTGATTGAACACCTTAGTTGTGCAGTCTTTCAGTGATATAGTTACATTTATATAGATTTCTTCAGAATGCCCACATGAAAATGAATATGTTTATGTGACATATATGTAATTTGATAATAAAATTTACTTTGAACATTGACTTTTGAACAGTCAAATGGTACATCATGTCAGTGATCCATGTGAGTAGAGATAGTACAATTGATATTTGCTTATTATTGTCACATCCACCAACATCCAGTGAAAATCGTCATCCATTCTGGTTGTATCACGGCTTGATTAGATTAGATTAGATTATGAGGACACTGTCCTCATTTATTGTCATTTAGTAATGCATGCATTAAGAAATGATACAATGTTCCTCCAGTATGATATCACAAAAACACAAGACAGACCAAGACTAACTTACAAAAACCACATAATTATAACATATAGTTACAACAGTGCAAAGCAATACCATAATTTGATAAGGGCAGACCATGGACACGATAAAAAAAAGTCTCAAAGTCCTCGACAACCTATCATCTCACGTAGATGGTAGAAGGAAGAAAAACTCTTCCTGCCATGAACCTCCAGCACCACAAAGCTTCCCGATGCAGCCTCTGGAAACATCCGACCACAGCCAACTCTGAGTCCGTCCAAAAAACTTCGAGCCTCCGACCAGCCCTCCGACACAGAGCACCGAGCACCATCTCTGCCGAGCGCTTCGACCCCAGCCCCGGCCGCCAAGCAACAGGCAAAGCCGAGGATCTGGGGCCTTCCCCTCTGGAGAGTTTTCGATCGCACAGTAGCAGCAGCAGCGAAATAGGCATGTCAGAAGTTTCACCAGATGTTCCTCCCTGCTTCTCACGTTCATCCCCATCAAATCAGGATTGTGCATGGCCTCCTACTTAACAGATGACAGATATTCATTCCTGGAGTGGCTGTGCACGCTGCCGTCGCGCCGCCATTTTCTCTTCTCTGCACTTGACCTTAAGAAACTGCAGAAAATTGTGGGCACATCTCAATACATCATGGAAACCAGCCTCCCGTCCATGGACTCTGTCTATACTTCTTGTTATATGATTAAAGCAGCCGGCATAATCGCACACCCCGCCCACCCTGGATATTCTCTCTTCTCTCCTCTCTCACTGGACAGAAGATGCAAAAGCCTGAATTCGCGTACCACCAGGCTCGAGGACGGCTTCTAGCTGACTGCGATAAGACTATTGAACGGTCTTCTAGTATAATAAGTTGAAGTCTACATCTCATTTTCAATTTCATCATGACTCTACATGTTATGTCCTTTGCACTTTCTCTGTAACTGTAACACTAGAGCGCCACGATAATGTAGCAGTTAGCATGATACTATTACAACTTGGGTTGTCAGAGTTCAGAGTTCAGTTCTTGCGTCCTGTGTAAGACAGTTGGTAATGTTATTCGACGTGAGTTTCCTCCGGGTGCTCCAGTTTCCTCCCACAGTCCAAAGATGACTGATTAGTAAGTTAATTGGTCCCTGTAAATTGTCCTGTGTGGTTAAACTAGGGTTTAATCAGAGATTGCTGGGGGTGCGGTTTTTGGGCTGGAAGAGCCTGCCCTGCACTATATCTCCAAATAGATGAAACACTTTATTCTGCAATCTGTTATTGTTTTCCTTTCTACTAATTCAATGCACGGTTGTAATAGAATGATTTGTATGTATGGCCTTCAAGACAATGTTTTTCACTGTACCTCAGTACATGCAACAAGAATAAAGGAATCTACAAATTTAATCCTTCCACTCAGTATTTTATTTGGCTTGATGGCTCTGAAAAGGGATGGGAGGGAGAGAGTGGGGGAGTTCAGGAACAGCTACTCCAAAATTCAAAGTAAATTTATTATCAAAGTCACCACATACGGCCCCGAGATTCACTTTCTTATGGCATACTCAGTAAATCCAAGAACCGCAATAGAATCAATGAAAGGCCACACACAACAGGACAGACAAACAACCAATGTGACAACAAACTGTTTGAAATTAAAGAAGATCGGTCGTTTAGGTTGGTTGCTTGTTTGTAGGGTTCGAGATCGAAGATTATTGTAGGTCGCAAACGTTTCGTCACCAGTTGAGGAGACATCATCAGTGCACAACAGAATGTTGTTCCTGCCAAGTGCTCACATTTATACTGGTCCAATTCATTGTTCAAATACAAACGAAAAACAGAAATAATAATAATAAATAAATAAGCAATAATAAATAATGCAATAAAAAATAAGTAATAAATATCAAGGACATGAGATAAAGAATCCTTGAAAATAAGGTTGTGGGAAAAGTTCTGTGTTGGGGTGAGTGAAGTTGAGTGAAGTTATCTCAGGAGCCTAATGTCTGAGGGGTAATAACTGTTCCTGAACCAGCTGGTGTGGATCCTGAGGCTCCTGTATTTCTTTCCTGATGGCAGCAGTAAGAAGAGAGCATGGCCCACAATCAACATACTTTTGAAAAGACACACGTAACCCTAACCCTACCTCAGCAACAGAAGACTACGGACCACCTCTTGCACTACCATGGACTTGTTTCACGTTGTGTTTTTATTGTGCTTTTGCACTAATTACTTGCTTTACACTGCCCTTTTCCTCATTATCTTGTGCATAATTTATATTCTGTGTATTCTTGGTGATGTTGCTACAAGTACATTTTTCACTGTAGTTGAACCCCTCCAGACTTGTACACTGGTCAATAAACTCTTGTTACAGTAAGTAACACACAAAATGCTGGAGGAATTCTGCAGGTCAGGCAGCATCTAATAAAGAGCCGACTTTTTGGGTCAAGACCATTCATCAGATCTGACAATAGATTCAAGATTCAAGATTCAAAAACTTTATTGTCATTCCAACCATACATCAGCTCTGCAGGGCAGAATGGGACAGCGTTTCCCAGGGGCAAGTGCAATCATAACATAACAAACACAACAATAAATAGTAAACACAACAATAAAAATTAAACACAACAGCCACATGTCAGTTAAAATCAAGTTATAAGTGTCCAGTGCAAGTTAAAAGTGTCCAAAGCAGAGTCAGGTAGAGCAGCTATTTAGCAGTCTGACTGCCTGTGGGAGGAAGCTGTTTAGTAGCCTTGTGGTTTTAGTTTTGATGCTCCTGTAACATTTACCTGATGGCAGAAGAACAAACAGTTCATGGAGAGGTTGTGAGAGGTCTTTAATGATGTACCATGTCTTCTGGAGGCATCGGCTCTGAAAGAGATCTTGGACAGAAGGTAGGGAGACCCCAATAACCTTCTCTGCTCCCCTAACCACCCTCTACAAGGCTCTTTTGTCGGCAGCACTGCAGCTGGAGTACCAGGTTGTGATGCAAAAAGTCAGCACACTCTCAACCATGCCTCTGTAGAATGTAGTTAAGATGTTAGTGGGGAGTGATGCTTGTTTAAGTTTCCTCAGAAAGTGCAATCTCTGCTGGGCCCGTTTAACAATCCCAGTGGTGTTCCTGGACTAGGTGAGATCTGCACCCCAAGGAACTTGATGTTTTCCACTCTCTCCACTGTGGAGCTGCTGATGCTGAGGGGTGTGTGCTCAGGCTGAGACCGTCTGAAATCGACGATCATCTCCTTGGTTTTGGTGACATTAAGCATCAAGTTGTTGTCACTGCACCAGCTCTCTAGGTGTTTGACCTCCTCCCTGTACGTTGTTTCATCATTTTTCCTGATGAGCCCCACCACTGTGGTATCATCAGCAAATTTAATTTAATGATCAGGTTCTCCTTGAATCTGGCTGCACAGTCATGTGTTAGCAGTGTAAACAGCAGTGGGCTGAGCACACAGCCTTGTGGGGATCCAGTGCTCAGTGTGATGGAGTCAGAGATGTTCCTGCCAACACGGACTGACTGTGGTCTCTCTGTCAAGAAATCCAGAATCCAGCGACACATGGCAGTGTTAAGGCCAAGCAGTGACAGTTTCTCCACTAGTCTCTGCAGGATGATGGTATTGAACGCTGAACTGAAATCAATGTACAGGATTCTGGCATAAGTGTCTTTATTGTCCAAGTGAGAGAGAACTGTGTGCAGTGTGGTGGATATTGCGTCCTCCGTAGAGCGATTTGGACGATAAGCAAACTGTAGAGGTTCCAGCGATGAGGGGAGGCTGGCTGTGATATGAGGCTTGACAAGCCGTTCAAAACATTTCATCACTATGGGGGTCAGGGTGACGGGACGGTAATCATTCAGACAGGCTACAACTGATTTCTTTGCTACAGGGATGATTGTGGAGGCTTTGAAGCATCTGGGGACAATGGCTTGACTAAGGGAGATGTTGAAAATGTCTGTCAGGCCATCTGCTAATACATCAACACATTCCTTGAGCACACGTCCAGGGATGTTGTCGGGACCTCCCGCTTTTTGTGGGTTGACACTGGCAAGGGTCCTCCATGTTTGCTCTGAATCAATGATTGGAGTCGGCTGGTCAGATGGTAAGAAGGGACCGGCTCTCCCCCTTGCTGTAGTGTTTGATGCTTCAAAGTGTGCAAAGAAATTGTTGAGCCTGTCTGGAAGAGAGGCGTCGCTGTCATCAGTTTTCTGCCTGATCCTGTAATCTGTCAGAGCTTGAATTCCCTGCCACATCCGTCTGGTGTCACCTGTGTCACAGAAGTGTCCATGTATTTTGCCCGCGTAGGCCCTTTTCGCTTTCCTGATCCCTAGTGAAAGCGCAGACCTGGCTGAGCGAAGCGTACTCCTGTCCCCCGATCTGTAGGCTGTGTCACGGGCCTTCAGTAGTGAACGCACCTCTGTTGTCATCCATGGCTTTTTATAACCACGTGCGGTGAAGATTTTCATCACAGTGACATCCTCCGTGCATTTGGCTATGTAGCTGATTACTGCCTCAGTATACTCCTCAATGTCTATATGGTCATCACAGGAGGCTGCTGTCTTGAATATGTCCCAGTCTGTGTGCAAAAAACAGTCTTGTAGTGCTGAGGCTGCTCCTTTTGGCCAGACCCTTATCTGTCTTTTCTCTGCTCTCACACGTTTAAGCAGTGGTTTATATGCTGGTGTTAACATGACAGATATGTGGTCAGAGTGGCCAAGATGGGGGCGGGGGGCTGCTTTGTATGCCTGTGATGTGTTGGTATAAACCAAGTCCAGTGTGTTGTCTCCCCTGGTTTTGAAATCCACATATTGCAGGAATTTGGGGAACAGTCTTTAAGCTGGCGTGGTTAAAGTCCCCAGCAATCACCACAAAGCTATTGCTAATAATAATGTCTATTGTTTATTCGGGTCCACAGACCTGCTGAGTTCCTCCTGAATCTTGGGCATGTTTCTCTGGATTTCTAACATCTGCAGAATCTCTTGTGTTTACGAAACATCGACAGTTCGTTTTTCTCTATAGATACTGCCTGACCTACTGAGCTCCTCCAGCATTTTATGTGTGTTGCTCTGGATTTCCAGCAGCAGCAGATCGTCTTGTGTTTAGGATTTAGATAGATAGATAGATAGATAGATAGATAGATAGATAGATAGATACTTTATTCATCCCCATGGGGAAATTCAACTTTTTTCCAATGTCCCATACACTTGTTGTAGCAAAACTAATTACATACAATACTTAACTCAGTAAAAAATATGATATGCATCTAAATCACTATCTCAAAAAGCATTAATAATAGCTTTTAAAAAGTTCTTAAGTCCTGGCGGTAGAATTGTAAAGCCTAATGGCATTGGGGAGTATTGACCTCTTCATCCTGTCTGAGGAGCATTGCATCGATAGTAACCTGTCGCTGAAACTGCTTCTCTGTCTCTGGATGGTGCTATGTAGAGGATGTTCAGAGTTTTCCATAATTGACCGTAGCCTACTCAGCGCCCTTCGCTCAGCTACCGATGTTAAACTCTCCAGTACTTTGCCCACGACAGGGCCCGCCTTCCTTACCAGCTTATTAAGACGTGAGGCGTCCCTCTTCTTAATGCTTCCTCCCCAACACGCCACCACAAAGAAGAGGGCGCTCTCCACAACTGACCTATAGAACATCTTCAGCATCTCACTACAGACATTGAATGACGCCAACCTTCTTAGGAAGTACGGTCGACTCTGTGCCTTCCTGCACAAGGCATCTGTGTTGGCAGTCCAGTCTAGCTTCTCGTCTAACTGTACTCCCAGATACTTGTAGATCTTAACCTGCTCCACACATTCTCCATTAATGATCACTGGCTCCATATGAGGCCTAGATCTCCTAAAGTCCACCACCATCTCCTTGGTCTTGGTGATATTGAGACGCAGGTAGTTTGAGTTGCACCATATCACAAAGTCCTGTATCAGTTTCCTTTTTCTTTTTCTTTTTCTTTTTCTCCCTCCATCCATCCACCCACCCAAGGCAGGCCACCTCCGCACCTCCAGCCTCCACTGGACTTGCAGACATTGGGCCTCTAACTTCCCTTGTGAACTCACAGTCTCGCAGAACAAGGGTTCAGTCATTGTACTTCTGGTAACCTTTGGGCTTCCAGAATCATCTTGACCCTAGATGGATTTGCAAACCACCAGCAAACAGTGCTTAGAAGACCATAAGACATAACAGCAAAATTAGGCCATTCAGTCCACTCCATTATTCCTTCTCAAAACCATTCTCCTGCCTTCTCCCGGTAATCATTAACATCCTTCAGAATGAAGAACCTATCCGCTTGAAATACGCATATTCAGTGAATAAGCCTCCACAGCCATCAGTAGCAATGAATTCTGCAGATTCACTGCTCTCTTACTAAAGAAATTCTTCCTAATCTCCCATCTAAAGGGACGGCCTTGTAACTCTGAGGCTGTCCCCTCCGGTCCTGGACTCACCCTTAATAGGAAGCATCCTGTCCACAGCCACTCTATCTAGGCCTTTCAATATTTGATAGGTTTCAATGAGACTTTCCCCCCCATTCTTCTAAACTCCAACGAGTACAGGGTCAGAGGCATAAAACACCCTAGGGGTTCCCAACCTCGGGTGCACGTAACCCTCAGTTAATGGTAGGGACCCATGGCATAAAAAAGTTTGGGAACCCCTGCCTTATACATTAAAACTTTCATTCCCAGGATCATTCTCATGAACCGTCTGCAATGCCAGCACATCCTTTCTTAAAACTGCTCACAATACTCTAAGTGTGGTCTAACAAATGCCTTATAAAGCCTCAGCATTGCATCCTATCTTTTACATTCTAATCCGCTGGAAATGAATGCTAACATTATTTATTTACTTATTCATTGGGATATAGCACGGAATAAGCCCTTCTCCCACTCTGCCCAGCAATCCTTCAATTTAACCCTAGCTAAATCACGTGACAATTTACAATGACCAATTAACCTACTGACTACTACATCTTTGGACTGTAGGAGGAATCCAAAACGCCTGGATAAACTCATGTGGCCATTGGGAGAATGTACAAACTCCTTACAGACAGCAGCCAGACCATAGGGGCCACAGGCACTGGAAGTTAAAATACGGGAGAAACTAATTCTTAATTAGCTGAAATATCATTAATTGCATTGGTGATGAACTAGCAAAAGTGAAATTAGTCCTTTGCTTATCCTTTATGGATTCCAGATTTGCTGTTCACTAATAACTTCATTAAGTTGTGACTGATCCGATATGTGTTTAGTCCCGTGAACTGTGAACTAATATCTCCATCATCTATCATTGCACATGTCTTGAGAATGAAAATGGGACTAATATTGACAAACAGATTGTGTGTGTCTGGCATTGGAGACTGTACTCATGAATATCCAGTCTCTATTGCTCAGGCTCCCTCACCCTAGGACCATGCTGATATATTCTTTAGCAACCGTGACGTCCTTGGGAAATGATCCATCTGACACAATGTCAAGGGATGCATTATAATACACTTTGCATAACGCAGCGTAAAATGAAATGTGAAGAAGTTGCATCCATGAGACCAATAGATCACTGAGGACCATTAAGGCCAAAGGCAGGATGAGAGAAAGTCACGGTGTTGTACAGCACAGAAACAGGCCTTTCAGCCCAAGTCATCCAAGCCAACTAGCAAATGACCACACAGCTTTCCTCTGGGAGATCCAGCTTCCCCCTCAGAATGTGAAGAGGGTAAGGGGTACATGTAGAAGGGGTGGGCGAGGGGTAAGTGTAGCAAGCTATGTAGACAGGACCAGGGAGAGGATACGTCATTGGGGAAGTGTAGGAGGACAGGGAAGAGGTAGCTAAAATAGGATTCCAGACAGCATGTGGCAACCACAAAGAAGAGGAACTTTGCGACCACAAGACAATGTGTTCGGCAAAGTATTTTGAGCTATATACCTATTTCGAGTGTTTTGCTTGCGTCCATACCCATTCCAAGTATTACACTTGCATCTATGCTTATTCCGAGTATTTCGCGTGCAAAATTTTTGAGTATTTCGCATGAGTATTGGCTATGCGATAGCCAATCAATTGATGGATTTGAATCGGTAACCATATTTGTGAATGTAGTACCCTGCTTTTGGGTATAAGTATGACCTTTGTAAACCGACAAATTGGGAGTTGGCTACCTTACGCCCAAAGTGCGTGGGGCTGCGAACTCCTCTCTGAATAAAAACCGTTTCAGAGGTAATTTCGTGTCTCTGGTGTTTTTCCTCAAGTGAGTAGGTTAATAATTTCAGGTTGACAATTTGGCGAGCTATGATCACTCCCCCATGTTCCAAAGGCACACAGCTGGGGTTAGTTAGTGTGTGTATGCTGTGTTGCTGACACTTGCACGCTGCCCTCAGCACATCATTGACTGCAGTGGTAACTGATGCAAACACCGCATTTCACTAGAAAGTGTGTTTTGATGTTTCAATGTATATGTGACAAATAAAGCTAATCTTTCATTCATATCCTCCATTCGTTTTATGTTCCCAGAGTCATAGAGTTATACAGTCTGAAAACAGGCCCTTTTATACATGAGTCTTTCTAAAAGCCTCTTAACCACATCTATCACTGTCCCTGGCTGCCTGCTTCAGGTATGTACCACACTCTGTGAAAAAACTTAGACCATAAGACCAGGATTAGGTCGTTCAGCCATCGAGTCTGCTCCACCATTCCAATGGCTGATTTATTATCTCTCTCAACCCCATTCTCCTGCCTTCTCTCCATAACCTTTGATCCCCTGACTAACCAAGAACCTATCAACCTCCACTTTAAATATACTCAATGGCTTGGCCTTCACAGCTACCCATGGCAACAAATTCCATTGATTCACCACCTTCTAATTAAAGAAATTCTCCCTTATCTGTATTCTAAATGGGTATCCCTCTATTGAGGCTGTACCCTCTGGTCCTAGTCTCCCCCACCATAGGAAACATCCTCCCTACATACACTCTTCAATATTCAATAGATTTCAATGAGATTCCCCCTCATTCTTCTAAACACCAGTGAGTACAGGGTCAGAGCCATCAAGCTCTTTTTATATGTTTACCCTTTCAGTTCCAGAATCTTTCTTGTGAACCTCTTCTGAACCTTCTGTGACAGCACATCTTTTCTTAGATAAGGAGCCCAAAGGTAACCTGCAAATTAGCCTTCAGTAAATCCTGCACAATGATTCCTAAGTCCTTTTTCACCTCTGATTTTTTAATTTTTTCCCCAATTAGAATATAGTTTGTGGCTATATTCCTTCTATCAAAGTGCATGACCATACATCTCCCTACACTATATTCCATCAAGTAATCCTTTGCCCATTCTCCCAATCTACGTAAGTCCTTCAACACTACCTGCCCTTCTGCCTTCAAAGACATGAATTTCGTCATCCAAATCATTGACATATAACATGAAAAGAAGTGGTTTCAATACCGACCCCTATGGAACACTACTAGTTACTGGCAGCCAACAAAATATAACCCTTTTATTCCCACACTTTGCTTCCTGCCAATCAGCCAATCTTCTGTCCATGTTAGTATCTTTCCTGTAATATCATGGGCTCTTAACTTGTTAAGCAGCCTCATGTGGAGCACCTTCTTAACATGACTGAACCTCCTTTATCTATCCTGCCTGTTACTTCCTCAAAGAATTCCAATAGATTTGACAGATTTCTCCTTAAGGAAACCGTGTTGACTTTGGCCTATTTTATCATGTGCCTCCAAGTACCAAGAAACCACATCCTTAACAATCGACTCAAACATCTGCCCAACCACTGATGTCAGGTTAACTGGCCTATAATGTCCTTTCTTCTACCTCCCTACCTTCTTAAAGTGTGGAGTGGCATTTGCAATTTTCCATTTTTGCAGAATCATTCCCGGATCATGATACTTGAAAGATCATTAGTTATGATTCTCAAACCTATTCTCATGCCTTCTTCCCATAATCTTTGATGTCCTTACTCACCAAGAGCCTATCAAACTCCACTATAAATGTGCCTAATGACTTGCTCTGCATATCCTCTTTAAACGTTCTCCCTGTTGCCAGAAAGCTATGCTCTCTATTAACTGATATTTCTATCCTGGAAAAAATATTCTGACTGTCTACCCTATCAATGAAGGAAGCATAATGGTGAAGAAACAGAGCTTCCAAAATTATGGAATTGCTTTCTTGGTTTTACTCACAGTTACTTAGAAATGCATTTCTTTTATGTTTGTGATATTATTGACAATATATGACTATGAGGTTGTCATAACCAAAGTAGTAGTGGGGGGTATGCTCCCACTATCTATTAAATGCTCCCAATGGCCTGCATCTCAAATAGCCTCTAACAACCAAGTCCAGCTCTTAGCCTTCACACATGGTTTAGCTACTAAGCCCAGCAGAACCATTTCTACTGACAGGAGAAGGGGAAAAGGTGGGTTGCTGGTGCTTTAAAACCAGTCGCTTTGGGCAGATGGGGCTCATCAGCTATGGTTAGCAACTCATCTAGGAGAAGGAAAATCCGAATCTCAAAACTCTGCTGCCTTGTGGCTATACCCATTCATGGAAGAGATTCCGGAGTAAACCCCAAGGGAAAAATCTGGATCTGAAGTCCCTAAGGCAGTCTTATGTGAAGTTCAATGCTGACTGGCAACTCCTGCAATGCTGCTGGTGCCAAACTGCATCAGTCTCTGCAGTTTCTTTGGATTCATCAACTATTTGGAGGGAGGGGGCCTGCTACATGGGCAACAGCTTGCTCTCCATTTCATACTGCCCAGGCTTCTGAACCAGCTAGGACTTAATATCCATGGTCGAGCCAATGAACAGAGGGCTCTAAATGATACCAGCTATGATAATAGTTTTGGAGACTCATTTTCATGAAACAGCATGCTATGTATTTCTGAAGATCAATTTCCTCACTGCTCTTGTACACATGGAGACTTAATCTAGTGTCTAGTTAGAGTGCATTATCTGGTACCTAGTTAGACTGCATTATCTAGTGCCTAGTTACAGCGCATTTTCTAGTGTCTAGTTAGAGTACATTATCTAGTGCCTAGTTAGATTGCATTACCTGGTACCTAGTTAGGTGGCATTATCTAGTACCTAGTTAGAGTGCATTATCTAGTGTCTAGTTAGAGTGCATTATCTGGTACCTAGTTAGACTGCATTATCTAGTGCCTAGTTACAGCGCATTTTCTAGTGTCTAGTTAGAGTACATTATCTAGTGCCTAGTTAGATTGCATTACCTGGTACCTAGTTAGGTGGCATTATCTAGTACCTAGTTAGAGTGCATTATCTAGTGTCTAGTTAGACCGCATAATCTAGTATCTAGTTAGACTGCATTATCTAGAACCTAATTAGAGTGAACGTGCAGAGGATGTTTCCAATAATGGGAAGAGACTAGGTCCAGAATATAAGGACATCCCTTCAGAACAGAGATAAGAAGGAATTTCTTTCATAGTGAATCTGTGGAATTCATTGCCACAAATGGCTGTGGAGAAGTCATTGGGTAAAATTTAAAGCCAATGTTGATAGGTTTTTGATTAGTGAAAACAGAGAAGGCAGGAGAATGGGAATCAGTGGGAAAATAAATCAGCCATAATTGATAGCAAGCAGACTCAAAGGGCCAAATGGCTTAGTACTGATCCCATGTCTTATGATTTTGTGATAATGAACTTTAGTTGACCAGGAGAAAACTCTACAATGGCAAGTGAGTGTCACACTGCTAGCTGGCAATTAACAATGTCACCTATTGGCATAATGGGTCAGATGGAGTGTGTTCAGCCAAGCCTTTCTGCCACAGGTGATAAGCTGTGCAGAACAAATGCTTGCAGCACTCTGTATATCCTCCTTTTGTCCCTGTTTTATCAGAGGTACCCTTCAGCCCCAGCTCGGAATTAGATCCGTTACACGTGGTTCCATTAAAACCACGTCACTGAACAATGGCTATGGCTCGGTGCTTATCAAGACTTCTCCTGCAGTGCACCTGGGCTTCGTCTATTCTCTGATTATGCACAGTATTGTGTGGGAAAATAAAGCAGCACCTCACCCCAGAACCAAACAAGCAAAACATGTGTCGTACACCGCAGCAGCTGAACAGGGAAAGCACAAGGCTTTAGCTGTATGGGGCAAGTTTTCTCACAAGGAGAGTGGCAAATGCTCGGAACAGACTGCCAAGAGTATAGGAGTACAGTGTAGGGAAATGTATGGTCACTCACTTGGCAGAATGCAGAATTTCCTAAAGGATAAGGTTTAGGAAGGCAAATGCAATGCTTGCATTCATGTCAAGAGACTAGAATATAAAAGGAAGTGTGTAATTCTGTAGCTTTATAAGTTATTGGTCAGACCAGGCTTGGAGTATTGTTTGCAGTTCTGGGCCCATTATCTAAGAAAAGATATGCTGGCATTGGAGAGGGTCCAGAGGAGGTGCATGAGAATAATCAGGGTTAATGTATGAGAAGTGTTTGGTGGCTCAGCGCCTGTACTCACTGGAGTTTAGAAGAATGGGGGCTGAGGATCTCATTGAATATTGAAAGACCGTGATAGAGTGGATGTGGAGAGGAGAGGATGTTTCCTATTGTGGGGTAGTCTAGGACCAGAAGACCCAGCCTCAGAACAGGACATCCATTTAGAACAGGAAGACAGGGAATTTCTTGGGCCAGAGGGTGGTGAATCTGTAGAATTCATAGCCACAGATAGCTGTGGAGCCTATGTCATTGGGTATATTTGAAGTGGAGCTTGATAGGTTCTTGATTAATCAAGGCGTCAAAGATTATGGAGAGAAGGTAGGAGAATGGGAATGAGAGGGAAAATAAATCAGCCAAGATGGAATGATGGAACAGACTTGATGGACTAATGGCTTAAATCTGCACCTATGTCATATAACATATGGTGTAAGAGCAAGGAAGTCATGTTGCAACTGTATAAGACTTTGATCGAGCCTTGTGAGTAGATAAAGGTGGTAAAAAAACGTGTACGGCATACTTGCATGATTGCTGACATTGGTTGCAGCATTGAGAATAAGAGTAAGGAAGTCACGTTGCTGTTGTATAAAACTTTGGAGTATAGCAGCAGTTCAGACCATTCTATTAGAAGGATGTAGAGGCTTTGGAAGGGTGCAGAAGGATTGGGAACCCTGTGGCCTCTGCAGCTCGCCGTAGAGCCTTGAGCTGCTTGGGTTTGTGAGCACCAGTATCTGCTAGTCATTATCTTAACCAGAGGAGTTGTGCTTTTGGTTTAATCTGGTCAAGTTAATTGTGACTGGCACAGGTTTTCCACATTCTATGATTATTCAAGGAGAACTCTCACTCAGTGTCTCAGCGGATAACTCCATGGAAGCTAGTATGGCCTGACATAGACTGGCCTTTGTTAGAGGTAAAAAGGAAAGGAAAGTATAAAACTGATTTGGTAAGTGCATTGTGGTGAACTACATATACCTGTCTGGACACGCCCCCTGCTGACTGCTCCTGTGGCTCCTCCCACAGACCCCGGTATAAAGGCGATTGGGGCCTGAGCCCTGCCCTCAGTCTCCAGGATGTAGCATGGTGGTCAATTGCTGCTTGTTCTTTCTTCCAGTCAATAAAAGCCTATATCTCACCTCACGTCTCAGAGAGTTATTGATGGTGCATCAATTTTATTGACTGGAAGTTTTAAAACATGGAAAGTATTTTACGTCCGGAAAAATTAGACTTGGACCCTCAAAACTCAGAAGCAGCTCTTGCCTTTGAACTCTGGCTTGCATGCTTCCAATCATACTTGGAGGAGGTTCGTGCAACTGAGCCCGCTATTATGCACAGAATTCTCCTTTCGAGGGTCACCCCGAAAGTTTACTCACTTATCAGGGACCTGCCAACCTACGAAGGGGCACTGGACGCCCTCAAAAGACAGTACCTGCGGCCGGTGAACACCGTCTACGCAAGACATCGCTTAGCGACGTGGCGACAGCAACCCGATGAGTCGAGCACCGAGTTTCTCCGAGCCCTACAGACACTCATGCAAACTTGCGACTGCAAAGGTCTGACAGCGGAACAACATTCGGAGCTGCTAGTACGAGACGCCTTCGTTACAGGGATCAGGTCAGTGTACGTGCGCCAGCGGCTGCTGGAAAATGCCGATCTTACCTTACGCTCAGCGATCGAGACGGCCGACATGCTGGAGGCTGCTCTGCACAACGCTGACGCTGTCCAGCCGCACGATCCCCCGCCGGTCCCGTGGACACCTCAGACCCCGCCACCCGCGAGCGGATTCACCGCCGCCGCTGCCAGTCGCGAGTCCACGAACTCCCCGAAACCGACCACAGCTGCTGCCAGTCGCAAGTCCGCGCAGTGTTACTTCTGCGGACTCAAAAAGCACCCCCGAAAACGCTGCCCGGCCCGAGAAGCGACCTGCTCCAGCTGCGGGAAAAAGGGTCATTTCGCCAAGGTCTGTAAGTCTGAACCACGAGCGGGGTCGGGCAGCGCTGCATGTGAGGCATGGGGGCCGCCATCTTGGTCACTGCCATCTTGCCTGCCTGCCTCGTGCGAGGCATGGGGGCCGCCATCTTGCTGCACGGATGGGGGCAGCCATCTTTGTCGGCGCCAACTCGCCCTGCCCCCGACCCACCGGTGCTTACCAGGCACCAAGACGGCAGTTCAACTCTGGCCTCCGTAACCCTCGACCAAAGCGCCCCACACCAGCTTGCAAGGTCAATGATGGACATCCTGGTGGAGGGGCACAGGACTAGCTGCCTGTTTGACACGGGCAGCACTGAGAGTTTTATTGACCCGGACACGGTGCAACGCTGTGGACTCTTGACACGGCCGGTAAGCCAGAGAGTCACCATGGCTTCTGGGTCGCATTCCACAGACATCCAGGTGTGTTGTGTAGCGACATTGGTGGTGCAGGGCACAGAATATCGGAACTATGCGCTACTGGTCATGCCTCAACTGTGCACGCCTGTGATATTGGGCCTGGACTTCCAGAGCCACCTCAAAAGTGTGACTATGGAGTATGACGGGCCCCTCCCACCACTCACTGTCAGGAATCCTCAGTTTTGTGGGACTTCGTCATATACCCCGCTACTGCCCACACACACACCGACCCGCACATCCCACAGAGCACCATGCCGACAGCTGCGCTACTGACACCACTTGCAGCCTCTCCACCCTCAAGATTCCTCCCCCACCGCTGTTCGCCAACCTGACCCCCGACTGTAAACCTGTGGCAACTAAAAGCAGGAGGTACAGCGTAGGGGACAGGGCCTTCATTCAGTCAGAGGTGCAGCGGCTGCTCAGGGAGGGGATCATTGAGCCAAGCACAAGTCATTGGAGGGCCCAGGTGGTTGTTGTTCGGACCGGGCAGAAAAATAGGATGGTCGTGGACTATAGCCAGACCATCAATAAGTTCACGCAGCTTGAAGCATACCCCCTACCCCGCATCGCGGAAATGGTCAACCAGATAGCTCAGTACAAGGTGTACTCGACAATAGATCTGAAATCCGCTTATCACCAGCTCCCCATCCGCCCAGAGGACCGCCCCTACACCGCCTTCGAGGCAGGCAGCAGGCTCTATCACTTCCTGCGCGTCCCATTCGGTGTCACAAATGGTGTTTCTGTCTTCCAGAGGGAAATGGACTGGATGGTGGACCAGTGCCAACTGAAGGCCACATTTCCCTATCTGGATAATATCACCATCTGTGGTCATGACTGGTCGGATCACAACGCCAACCTCCAATGATTTTTCCAAGTGGCCAAAGCCCTGAACCTTACTTATAACAGGGACAAGTGTGTGTTCGGAACCACCCGACTTGCTATCCTTGGGTATGTCGCGGAAAACGGGGTCATTGGCCCTGATCCCGACCATATGCGCCCCCTGTTAGAACTCCCTCTTCCCACCACCCTCAGAGCCCTCAGACGGTGCCTGGGCTTCTTTTCCTATTACGCCCAATGGGTTCCCCATTACGCAGACAAGGCCCGCCCCCTGGTCAAGTCTACCACTTTTCCCCTCTCTGCCGAGGCCCGCGCCGCCTTCAGCTGCATTAAAGGGGACATTATCAAAGCAACGATGCATGCGGTGGCCGAGACCATTCCCTTCCAAGTAGAGAGTGACGCCTCTGATTTCACACTGGCTGCTACCCTCAATCAGGCAGGCAGGCCAGTAGCATTCTTTTCTTGTACTCTTCAAGGCCCTGAAATTCGGCACTCCGCGGTGGAGAAAGAAGCCCAGGCCATAGTGGAAGCTATTAGGCACTGGAGGCACTATCTCGCCGGCAAAGGGTTCACCTTGCTGACCGACCAGCGCTCAGTTGCGTTCATGTTCAGCAACCAACAGCGGGGCAAAATCAAAAATGATAAAATTTTGCGGTGGAGAATAGAACTCTCCACCTACAACTATGATATCCTGTACCGGTCTGGAAGGCTCAATGAGCCCCCTGATGCCCTATCCCGGGAAGCGTGTGCCAGCGCACAGCTCGACCAGCTATACACCCTCCATGCAGATCTTTGCCACTCGGGGGTCACCCGATTTTACCATTTCGTGAAAGCCCGGAACCTGCCGTACTCCCTTGAGGACCTCAGGATGATGACCAGGGACTGCCAAATCTGCGCTGAGTGCAAACCGCACTTCTACCGTCCTGAAAAGGCGCAACTTATCAAGGCCACCCGCCCCTTTGAGCAACTGAGTGTTGACTTTAAGGGCCCCCTTCCCTCCACTGACTGCAATGTCTACTTTCTCAACATTATTGATGAGTACTCGCGGTTCCCTTTTGCCATTCCCTGCCCCGACACCACTGCCACATCCATCATAAAAGCCCTGCGCCAGCTCTTCACTCTGTTCGGATATCCCTGCTATATCCACAGTGATAGAGGGTCCTCCTTTATGAGTGGCGAGCTGCGCCAGTACCTGCTGGCTAGGGGCATTGCTACTAGTAGGACCACAAGCTATAATCCCCGGGGAAATGGACAGGTGGAGAGGGAGAATGCCACAGTGTGGAAGGCCACACTTTTAGCCCTTAAGTCAAAAGGGTTGCCGGTCTCTCGATGGCAGGAGGTCCTCCCCGAGGCACTCCACTCTATCCGCTCTCTGTTATGTACGTCCACCAATGCCACCCCTCACGAGCGCCTATTCTCTTTTCCCAGGAAGTCTGCCACTGGGACCACCCTACCAGCTTGGCTGTGACATCCCCAAGGCCAGTGCTGCTCCGGAAACATGTGAGGAGCAATAAATACTCCCCGCTGGTCGAGAGGGTTCACCTTCTACATGCGAACCCCCAGTATTCCTACGTGGTCTTGCCTGATGGGCGGGAGGACACAGTCTCCGTCCGCGACCTGGCACCCACAGGAGCAGCAGACCACTACCCCGAACACTCCACGGTAACTATGAACCCTGTACCCGAGGTGACACTGCGCACACCGAGCCCTACACAGACTCCTCACGACACTCCTATACCGGGCGTCTCGCACGCGCATATACCAGGCGCCTTGCACACGCATGAGGGATCACTGACGCCTAGTGGGCTGACACCTCCAGTCAGACTGGAACCAGCACAACCACCGTCTCCGGTGCAATCACCACCGGCATCTGTGCAATCACCACCGGCATCTGTGCAATCACAGCCGGAGCTACGTAGATCGCAGCGACAGATTCGACCACCTGATAGACTTAACCTGTAAATATACTTGTAAGAAACTTCGCCCCATGGGGACTCTCTTTTAAAACAAAGGGGGGGTGAATGTGGTGAACTACATATACCTGTCTGGACACGCCCCCCTGCTGACTGCTCCTGTGGCTCCTCCCATAGACCCCGGTATAAAGGCGATTGGGGCCTGAGCCCTGCCCTCAGTCTCCAGGATGTAGCATGGTGGTCAATTGCTGCTTGTTCTTTCTTCCAGTCAATAAAAGCCGATATCTCACCTCACGTCTCAGAGAGTTATTGATGGTGCATCATGCATTTAACTGTTATATGATGGAAAAGTATAGTGATTATACTCAGGTCTATACAGATGGTGCTAAGAAACTTGAGACAGGAGTGACAGGGTCTGGGGTGGCTATACCAGCAAAAGCAATTGCAATCAGCAGAAGAACATCTGGTAAGTTAGCAGTGTATACAGTGGAGATGATGGCAGTGTTGGTTGCATTGCGTTGGGTGGAGAAAGCTAAACTAGTCAAAGTGTTGATATGCTCAGATTCATCTTCAGTACTAGCAAGTTTAAGGTCTTCTCACTCAAACAGCCGGCAAGATGTACTTCATGAAGTCCTTCAGTCAGTCACAAGAGTTGCAAATCAGGGAGGTCAGGTTAAATTTCTACGGGTTCCAGCTCATGTAGGGGTGAAGGGCAATGAAAGGGTGGATGAGTTGGCAAAGAGGGCAATAAAGAAAGAAAATATAGAAATGCACATTAGTATCAGTAAAGCAGAGGTTAAGTGTGTAATCTGGGAAAAAATTAACCAAATGTGGCAAGAAAGATGGGACAGGGAGGGGAAAGGGAGGCATTTATATCAAATTCAAAAAAGTGTTGCAGGTACTAGGGTAGGAAGTAGATACAGAAGAGAGGAAATTGTGTGGACTAGGTTAAGGCTGGGGCACTGTGCACTAAACCAAACACTGAAATTGATAGGGAAACACCAGACAGGACTGTGTGAGGAATGTCAGGAAGAGGAGTCAGTAGAACATGTAGTTCTGAGTTGCAGGAAGTATGGGATACAGAGAGAGATGATGAGAATTAATCTAAGGGAATTGGGGGTGCAGGAATTCACATTAAAAGGGTTGCTTGGCATGGGTGAGAGAACACAGGTCAGGGTATTTTTAGCTTTCTTAAGGGGTACAGGGGTTTTTAATAGGATATGATGGATAAACAGAAATAGGGTACTAGGATGTGGAGGATAAAGTGTAGGTTAGGGTATGTGTATGTGTGCGATAAGGTGAAGGGATTTAGAATGTGAGTCCATCGCATACTCCGGAGCAGAAGGTGGCGGTAATGCACCATTAAGCTGGGTGCCAACCGCCGTAAAACAAGACGGAGAGAGAGAGAGAGAGTGTCTCAGCGGAGTCATTGTGTTGAAGAGAATGAGGAGCAAGACCTTGTATTCTGCCTGGGTAGCCTCCATCCTAATGGCATGAAAATTGATTTCTCGAACTTCTGGTAATGCCCCATAATGACCCCCCTTCACCATTCTCTATCCCCTTTTTCCTCTCTCCTCATATCTTCTTGCCAGCCATCGCCTCCCTTCGGAGCTCCTCCCCCCTTTTCTTTCTTCCATGGCTTCTGACCTCTCCTATTAGATTCCCCTTTCTCCAGCCCTGTCTCTCTTTCAGTAATCAACTTCCCAGCTCTTTATTTCATCCCTCCCCCTCCTGATTTCACCCATTACCTTGTGTTTCTCTCTCCTCCTGCCCCCCCCCCCACCACTGCTCTTCTTTTTCTCCAGTCCGGCTGAAGTGTCTCGGCCCGAAACGTCAGCTGTACTCTTTTCTATAGACACTGCCTGGCCTGCTGAGTTCATCCAGTATTTTGTGTCTGTTGCCCTGGATTTCCAGCATCTGCACATTTTCTCTTAATGATTTGTCTCGCAGTGTCGCTCAACGCTCCTCCAAGGCTCTGTTTGTATTGCTTTGTCTAACATCTTACTTCCATTTCTCCATGAGAGTCTGCCATTCTCCACTCCTGGGCCTGAGTCATTGTCCGTGCCTCTGTGACTGAGAGCCTGCCATTCCTCCACACTTGAGTCTAGCCTTGTCCTCCGAAAGCACAACGTGACAAGAAGAGGTTAACTAGGATGCTGGTAAACTTGTTTTGATCCCTGCCTGTCTTCACCCCTCACCTGGGTCCACCAATCACTTCGGCTCTCTCTATATCCCCTCCCCCCACACTTTCATAGTAGCTACCTCCCCTCTTTGTTTCTACTCCTGACAAAGGCCCTTAACCCAAAATGTTGACTGCCCATGTCCCTCTGCAAATCATAAACACAAGACATTCTACAGATGCTGTAATCTGTTCAACCCACACTAAATATTGAATGAATTCAGCAGGTTAGTCAGCTTCTACAGTATGGAGGGGAATAAACAGTCAACAGTCCTCCCCTTCCCTTCTCTTCACTTTCCCTTCTCCTCTGTCTGGTACCCCTCCTCTTTCTTTTTCTTCCATGATCCATTCTGCTCTCTAATCAGATTCCTTATTCTTCAGCCCTTTACCTCTTCACCTATCTGCTCCCAGCTTCTTACTTTATCCCCACACCTCAACTATCCACCTTCTCCCTCACCGGTCACCTTCTAGCTTGTATTCCTTCCCCTACCCCATCTTCTATTTCTGGTTTCTGCACCACCCCTTCCTTTCCAGTCCTGATGAAGGGTCTCAGCATGAAACATTGACTATTTATTCACCACTATAGATGCTGCCTGACCTGCTGAATTCTTGTGTCTTACCAGGATGCTTGTTGGATTAGGTTCCTTAAGGTTGTCATAGCTGGAGGGAAGGGAGAGTAGTGGGGATAAGCTCCCACTACATATTAAATGTTCCCAATGGTGTGCACCTCAAATAGCCTCAGTCAACCAAGTCCAGCTCGTGCCCTTTACATGTGAATCAGCTACTAAGTCCAGCAGAACCATTTCTCCTGACAGGAGAAGGAGCAAATGTGGGTTACTGGTGCCTTAAAATGAGTTGCTTCGGGCAAATTAGACTTGTCAGCCGTAGTTGTCAGCTCATCTAGGAGAAGGAAAACTCTGATCTCAAACATCCTCTGCTTTGTTTCTATACGTACTGATGGGGAGGCTTCAGGAGTAAATCCTGAGGGAGAAATCCTACACTGAGGGATTGTAGGCAATCCTACATTGAGTTCAATGCTGATTAGCAACTCCTGACAAACTGTATGGGTCTCTGCCGTTCCTTTGGATTCATCAGATTCATGGAGATGGGAAACCTGCTGCAGGGGCAACAGCTTGCTCTCCATATTGTCCTGCCCTGCCTTGTTTATCTAGGCAGATAGAGGACTCAGAATCAGAATCCTTGATTAGAGGGTATCAGCTATTAGGAGAACTTGGACAAAATGACTTGTTTTATCTCTGAAGTGTCGGAGGCTGAGAGGAAACGTGTTAGAACTTTATAAAACTTTGATAGCCAAAGATAGGGTAGGCAGTCAGAATCTTTTACACTGTATAGAGAAGTCAAGTACTGAGGACATGCACTTCAGAGAAGAGGGGGAAGGTTTTAGAGAGAGGTGCAAGGGGTGGTATGTGCCGAGAAGAAGCTGCAAGAGCTGGCGTTGGAGGCAGATAAGATTGTGACGTTTAAGAGGCATTTTAGACAGGCCGGGATGGACAAGTTTGGATCAGAGGCATCAAAGATTTGGTTTAATCCTATCAAGTGTTTAGTACGGACATGATGAGTTGAAGGGCCTGTTTCTGTGCTGTATGGTTTTGTGTGTTCTATGTCCTAAACTAGGATTTCCCAACCTGAGATCCATGTACCCTTTGATTGGTCCATGGCATAACAAAGGTTGGGAACCCCTGTTCTAAACTTAGCTGAATTGGTGAGTGTGCTTGGGAGGAGAAAGTCTTTAAATTTACCTGGTTGAAATCTCAAAGTGCATATACTGCAGTCTATAGATCGAGGTTCAGAAGGATGGTTTTGGGGAAGCAGGAAGTGAAAGGTGGAATCGTCAAAGTCCCTGGGTTGGCATGGAGGTCTGATGCCTGTGAGTCTGGGCCAAGGAGGCCTGCTGCCTGAGATTCTGAGAGTCCGGGACCAAGGTCTACAGGCTCTGAGGCCTGGAGATGGCCTGTCCTGGGGATGGAGGCCTTTCTGTGTGAATGGGTAAGTGGGAGGGGGCTTGTTGTTCTGCTGAACACTGTGAGCGTGCTACATTGGTGCCGGAATGTGTGGTGACTCCGGGCTGCCCCCAGCCCAGCACAACCTTGGGTTGTTTTGGTTGTGAATGCAGCAATACATTTCACTGTTTATTTCAACGTACGTGAGACAAATGAATCTGAATCTGTAAAGTAGACCACAGCTGAAGTACTGTTTGAAATTCTGGTTACCTCACGATAGGAAAGAATCAGAATCAGGTTTATTATCACTGGCACGTGTTGTGAAATTTGCTAGCTTAGCTGCAGCAGTACATAATAGAGAAGAAAATAAATACAGTAATTAACCAAGTAAATCAATTACAGTAAACATATATATTGAACAGATTAAAAACAATACAAAAGCAGAAAAAATAAAAGCAAGGTAGTGTTCATGAGTTCAATGTCCATTTAGGAATTGGATGGCAGAGGGGAAGAAACTGTTCCTAATGGATGAGTGTGTGCCTTCATGTTTCTGTTCCTCCTTCCTGACAGTGACAATGAGAAAGGGGCATGTCCTGGGCGATGGGTGTCCTTAATGATGGACGTCGCCTTTCTGAGGCACTGCTCCTTGAAGATGTCTTGAATACTACAGAGGCTAGTACCCAAGATGGAGCTGACTAACTTTAAAACTTACTGTTGCTTCTTTCGAACCTGTGCAGTCGCCCCTCTCCCTGCCTTACCAGACAGTAATATAGCCTGACAGAATGCTCTCCACGGTATCTCTATAGACGGTTTCAAGTGTTTTCATTGACAAACTAAATCTCTTCAAATTCCAAATGAAATATAGCCACTAGCTTGCCTTCTTTATAGCTGCATCAATATTTTGGGACCAGGTTAGATCTTCAGAGATCTTGACACACAGTAACATGAAATTGCTCAGTCTCTCCACTTCTGATTCCTCTGTGAGTATTGGTTCATGTTCCCTTGTCTTACCCCTCCTGAAATCCACAATCAGCTCTTTGAGTTGAGTGCAATGTTGTTGCTGTGACACCACTCAACTAGATGGTATATCTTGCTCCTGTAAGCCCTCTCATTGCCATCTGAGATTCTACTAACAATAGTTGTATCATCAGCAAAGTTATCGATGGTATTTGAGCTGTACCTAGTCACACAGTCATGGGTATAGAGAGAGTAGAGCAGTGGGCTAAGCACCCAATCCTGAGGTGGTCAGTGTTGACGTCAGCGTGGAGGAGATGTTATCACCAATTCACACAGATTGTGGTCTTCTGGTTAGGAAGTCAAGGGTCGAATTGCAAAGGGAAGCATAGAGGCTCAGTTTCTATAGTTTATTCATCATGTGTGTGGGAATGATGATGTTAAACACTGAGCTATAGTCAATGAACAGCATCCTGACATTGGTGCTTGTATTGTCCAGGTGATCTAAAGCCATGTGATGAGCCATTGAGATTGCATCTGCTGCAGACCTAAGGTGGGGATAGGCAAATAGCAGTGAGTCCAGGTCATCACTGAGGCAGAAGATGATTCTAGCCATGACCAACCTTGCAAAGCATTTCATCACCTGATTCTATTGGAAAAGGTTTGAGGAATTTCACGAAGATGTTCACCAGGATCCCTTCCATAATGCGGAGAAACTGGGTGGGCTGAGTTGTTTTCCTTGGAACAGAGGAGGACTAGATGTATCCAAGATAATGGGAAGCATAGGCTGGTGGATCTCCCTCCCCAGAACAGAGGTGCTTTAAACTAGAGGGCAGAGGTTTAGTGTAAAGGGTAAGAGATTTAGAGGAATTTGATAAATGTGGGAGATATGAGAGATGTAAAAAGTCAGGAAGGACATAATTGTGGTATTCTTCCCCGAGGATCATCGCCTTGTTGTGCTGGAGTTTTTTGAAATCCTGAGAGCGATACCGGTTGGTGCTTAGTTCATGGAAGAGACACTCATAGTGCTAAGGTCAATGGGGAGGTTCCAGACAAAGAGTGATTTATCCAAGATCTCAACAGTGGAGTTGGCGAAAGATGATGACACACCACAATAGCAGTGAAAGTAGAGGAAGGCTGCAGCAGTGAAGGGTCCCCAGTAATCAGAATAGGGGGACAGCCATTTAGATCAGGGATGAAGAGGGTGGTGAATCTGTGGAATTCATTGCCACAGATGGCTGTGGAGGCCAAGTCATTGGGTATATTTGAAGTGGAGGATTCTAGGTTCCTGATTAGTCAGGGCATCAAAATATACAGGGAGAAGGCAGGAGAATTAAGATGAGAGGGATAATAAATCATAATGGAATGGCAGAGCAGACTCGATGGGCCAGGTCTGCTCCTATGTTTTACGTAGTTCTGTGGGTGAAAATGCCTTCTTAATGCAGGAGATTCAAGCTGATAGGAAGGCAATAGTAACCATGTATTACACAGAGATATGGAGAAGAGCATCTTTGAGTGCACAACACATCAAACCTCAAAGTGGATGGGCTACAGCAGCAGAAGAATGCACATATGTGGTCAGTGGCCAACGAGTGTACAGTGAGTTGGGTAAATACTACATAAGGAACAAATTGGACATCCCACTTGGGGAGGGCAAGGGATCAGGATGAGCCAAATTGTTCTTAAGCAGAGTTGGTAGGCCTCCAAGAGGACGACAACCTTGTCACAGTTTGGAGGCTTGCCTCCCTCAATGGCCCAGAGAGCAGGAGTCAGGGCTTTATGGTTTGGTTCTTGATAGGGTCACCCATGCTGAACAGGTCAAAGGGTAGAGGCCAGACTAAGGGCGGTGCACCAGTCCTCCAGGTTTGGAGGTTCAGCTCAGGGCTAACCACCCTGAGTGGTAAAACAAAACTGTTACAGAAACAGCAATGAAGTACCCCTCTACATCTGTATTCCTGAGTCTCCACCCGGGACTTGCATGGCTGACAGTAGTGAAAACCAAAAGGAAGCTACTGACATGATGAAGGAAGCCCTGAACACCTCCAGAAATGGAGGATGTTCATTGCTGCCCTAAATGCCAGCAGTGTAATGGGCAGTAAGCAAATAAGAGCTTGTAGGGTCTCGATGTGGTGAATGGTCTCCCTCCATTCTAGAACTAACCTGCGATTCTGTGGGATTGTCATATCGCAAAATGGACGGTGAATTCAGCTCAGTGGGACGTCAGTAGTGTAATCCTGAGGCCATCCGAACTCCTCTATCAGATTATTGCCAGATAATGTGTCCCATCCATCCACTGTAGCTTTATAACAAGTTATTGATTACAGAGCCATGTCACTGTTTCAAATGCACCTTTTACTCATAGGCTTTCTTATAAACCTATTGATCACCAATCCATTCCCTTTATTAAACTGAATCAATGTATTTATGTATTTGTTTTTCACTGGAGAAGCAGGTTGCATCATCGTCTGGTATGGAGAGGCCACTGCACAGGTTTGGAAAAAGTTGCAAAGCTCCAAGTTAAGCACTAGCCTCCCCAGCATCCAGGAAACCCTGAAAAGCTCACTTGCAAAGACTCTCACAAATTTCTACAGATGTACTGTAGAGAGCATTCGAACTGGCTGCATCAACATCTTGTATGTGGGTGTGGTGGGGGGGGGGGGGTCACTGCACATGATTGAAAGAGGCTGCAGTAAGTTGTGAACTCAGTCAGCTCCACCATGGGCACTACCCTCCTCCGCATCCAGGACATCATCAAGCAGCGATGCCTCAAAAAGGCAGCGTACGTCGTTAAGAACTCTCACCACCAAGGGCATACCCTCTTCTCATTGCTACATTCAGGGTGCAGGTAGAGGAGCCTGACTCGATGTATTAGGTACAGCTTCTTCGCCTCCGCCATCAGAGTTCTGAATGGACAAAGAACACTACCTCACTATCTTTGCTCTCTTTTTTGCATTACTTACTTATTTATTACATTTTTTCATATAAATTTCTTATTATAATTCATAGTTTTACTAAAATATTACATCGTCCTGCTGCCACAAAACAACAAATTTCATGCCTTCTGTCAGTGATATTAAACATGATGCGGATAAACGTCCTGAATTTCCACTGGGAGTTCTACCGGTGTCCTGTCCTCTCTTAACAGCATTGTTGATTCCTATGGTACAGGGGAACAGGGCAGGAGAACGCTGGATGGTGGTAATCCGTCGTATCCAACAATGACAGGAGGCCTGTGTGGGTGAGTTTTCAAAGTGGAAAAGCCATTGCTCCGGGGCAATTGCACTCTCTTGACCTAGGAAGTCTGTGTGCAGTAGCAGGAGTAGTCACAAACTGGACTCTTCCTTGGATGCAGTGGATGACCATGGCTTCTTCTGTGGCTTGTCGTGTCCTTTGTTCTCCATGAAGCATTGCAGAGCCGCCTTCCAGGCCATTCGATCTCATCCGCCCATTCCACTGGAGACCTCGCAGGCAAGTCCCGATCTCGCCAGGGTACGAGGCCGCCAGCTGCCCTCACCTGGTTCAGCCCACCTCTTGAAGCGGTGTACTGGGTGTGGCCGCTGTCGCATGCCAACGGCTACTCGGAGCTACAGGTGAGAGCTGAGTGTCCGGTGGGGACCAGAGGTGAGTGAGCTGCCTCAGAATGGACATGAGAACCCCCTTCACCAGGGGTGCTACCCCTCGCTGGACACCTGATGCAACACAATGCTGGAGACATTCCTCCTCAATGAGAGCATCAAGAAAATCTACAATCAAGAAGTGGGGAGGTGTTCCTTGAATGTTGGATGTTGCCTTCTTGAGGCAGAATCTCTAGTAGATACCCCCAGTGGTGTAGAGGGATATTAACACGATGTATTTGGCAGAGTCCACTGCTCTCAGCAGCTTATACTTCTACATGTTCAAATTGACATACCAGACCATGATGCAACCAGTCAGGATGTTTTTACAGTACACCTGTGTAAGTTTGTTGTAATATCGATGGCAATATTACTCCTTAATCTATCTCTCTGTAATGAGCTGGCTTTACTGTCTTCCTTGTTTCAAAAATAAATTGATAGCAGAAATCACGAAGACTTGGTATATCACCAAAAATTCCAGCAAATGTCTAGAGCTGTACCAGGGGGAGCATCCTAACTAGTTGCATTACCATCTGGTATGGAGGAGCCACTGCACACGGTTGCAGAGTTGAAAACTTGGACAACTCTATTACGGGCTCCAACCTCCCCAGCATTGAGGACCTCTTCGAAAGGTGACGCAACAAGAATGTGGGACCTTTATTATTAAGGACCTTCACTATCCAGGACATGGCCTCTCCTCAGTACGATAGTCCAGGACAGGTGTTCCCAGCCTAGGGTCCATGGACCCCCTGGTTCATGGTAAGACTCCATGGCATAAAAGTGTTGGGAACCCCTGATCTAGGAGGAGGTACAGGAGCTTGAAGACACACTTTCAATGTTCTAGGAACAGTTTCTTCCCCTCTGTCGTCAGATTTCTGAGTGGACGATGAACCCATGAACACAACCTCAATGTTTGCTCTCTTTTTGCGCTATTTATCTCTTATTGTAACTTGGAGCATTTTTAGGCATTGTACAGTACTGCTGCTGCAAAAGCCACAACACATGTCAGTGATAATAAACCTAACTCCAAGTTCTGGTTCAGGAGCCTGATGGTTGAAGGGTAATAACTGTTCCTTTCAAAACTATAAGCTATCCCAAAGCATTTATAGAACTGTCATGGTTAAAATACTGCACAAGCTTTGGGAGACTAAGGCCATCAATCTGGAGCAATGAGTTCAAACGCCACTGGGGAGCTTCATACAAATAATTAAAAGCACTCCGTCTGGACTTTCAAATGCTATTATTGACATAGCAAATGTTGGCCATGAAGCCATTAGAACATTCTGGCTTCTCAAAGTTCAAAGTTCAAAGTAAATTTATTGCTGAAGTATGTATATGTCACTATATGCAACCTTGAGATTAATTACAAATACAAGAGATTCTGCAGAGGCTGGAAAGCCAAAGCAACAACACACACAAAATGCTGGAGGAACTCAGTAAACAATCGACGATTCAGGCCAAAACCCTTCATTGGGACTGAGAAGGAAGGGAGAAGATGACTGAGCAAAAGGTGAGGTGGGGGGGGGGGGGAGAGGCTAGATGGAAGGTAATAGGTGAAGCCAGGTTGGTGGGAAAGCTAAAGGGGTGGAGAAGAAAGAATCTCATAGAAGAGGAGAGTGGACAACAGGAGAAAGGGGAAGAGGAGGGGACCCTGGCAGGAGTAATAGGTAGGTGAGAAGAAGAGAAAGGTCAGAGGAAGGTGGGGTGGGGGTCAAGTTTTGGTCACCAGAAAGAGAAATCAATATGCTTTCCTTTCAGTTAGTCCTGACGAAGGGTCTCGGCCCAAAACATCGGCAGCACTTCTCCCTATAGATGCTGCCTGACCTGCTGCGTTCCACTAGCATTTTGTATGTGTTGCTTCAATATTCATGCTATCAGGTTGGAGGGAACCCAGATGGAATATAAGGTGTTGCTCCTCCACCCTGAGGGTGGCCTCAGTTTGGCACAAGAGAAGGCCATGGACTGACACATCTACAGACAAACTACCAATAAATACATGAATTTGAATTTGAGTCATGGTATTGGGACCCTGTTAATGGGATCATTTATTTCCCTGTGAGTTTAGTATCTCAGGGCACAGAATACTTGAGCTGAGGAGGAATTTAAAAATGAACCTGAATCTAATTTCTTGGTAGGGAGGGGGATACCCACCACTCACATTTAAATTTCAAGTTATATTTGTTATCCAGATACATATATGTCACCTTATAAAACCCTGAGATTAATTTTCTTACAGGCGTTCACACTGTGGATACAAAGCAATACAATAGAATCAATAAAAAAGCTACACACAGACTGACAATGGGCAGAGGAAGACAAAATCTGCAAATACAAAAAAAACAAATAATAATAATAATAAATAAGTCAACACAAGAGGTGTAGAGTTGTTGAAAGTGAGTCTGTAGTTATCACCTTGCACTTTATAGTTTACCTGAATTGCACTTTTTCAGCAGCGGTCACACTTTATTCTGCATTGGCATACCTCAAGTGGGTGGTGCAGTCCAGGTACACCTGCAACAAAGGAGTTCTCTGTAAGGCATTCCTTCCCTCTGCGAGCCTGCAATTCACCTTTGGGCAAGGCGTAGCACCTGCTTGGCACCCCTCCCAACCCCAATCAGGGTCACGTGAAGGCATGGGAGCAGGTGGTGGATGGTCGTACGAGCAGCTGGAGTATATCACAAGTCCTGGTTATGTGACCACTGACGCCAGGCAGACAATCTCTGAAGACTGGTGATAATGGCAGGGGTCACCAGTCTCATAATGACATTGCCCAGAAGAAGGCAATGGCAAACCAAGGACAATCATGGTCACTGACTGTGACAGGCAACATCATATGAGACAATACTATGCATCTGACAGTAAAATACCAAGACCAATCCCAGTTCTCTGGCTCTAATACTCTAGAATGGGATTGACGTAGGAACTGTACATGATTATCAGAGCAGACCGACAGTCACAGATGGGGCAGAAGATGCCTGATCTGGTATGTTCCTACCGTCACAAACTCCTGTGTGTTCCCAGCACATGAAATCGAGGTTCACAGTATTGTCCTGAGCGTTACTCATTTTCAAGGACTCTACAACTCATGTTCTCAGTATTTATTTATTTATTCATCCAATCATTTATTTATCTACCTATCTATTTACTTATTATTTACCAGTTTGCCGCCTTTTGCTCATTGGTTGGTTGCTAGTCTTTGTCTGTGTGCAGATTTACATTGATTCTATTATATTTCTCTATTCTTGAGTAATTTCAAGTTCCTGGGTGTCAATATTTCAGAGAATCTATCCTTAACCCAACATATCGATGTAGCTGCAAAGAAGGCATGACAGCAGCTATTATTTTGGATCGATCTTTGCATAGTAGGGGAATTAATGGTTATGGGGAAAAGGCAGGTGGGTGGAGATGAGTCCATGGCCAAATCAGCCATGATCTTATTGAATGGCAGAGCAGGCCTGATGGGCCAGATGGCCTATTCCTGCTCCTATTTCTTACGTTCATTAGGAGTTTGAGAAGATTTGGTGCATCATCAAAGACATTCGCAAATCTCCGCTGATGTACCGTGGAGAGCATTCTAACTGGCCTCATCAGGTATGGGTCCAGGGTGGGGCGGGGGGGGGGGGGGGGTGGTAGGGTGCTACTGCACAGGATTGAAATAGGCTGTAGAGACTTGTAAAATTAGTCAGCTCTATCATGGGCACTAGCTTCTGTAGTATCCAGGACATCTTCAAGGAGCAATGCCTCAGACAGGTGGTGTCCATCATTAAGGGCCCCTATCACCCAGGTCATGCCTTGTTCTCATTGCTACCATCAAGGAGGAGGTACAGGAGCCTGAAGACACTCACTCAACAATTCAGGAACAGATTCTTCCCTTCTGCTATCCGATTTCTGAATGGACATTGAACTCATGAACACTAAATCACTACTTCTCAATTTCTATTTTTGCTCTACTTAATCTTATCTATTTAATAGAAATATACATACTGTAATTCACATTTTTCTCTAATATTATGTATTGCATAGTACTGCTACCACAAAGACAACTAAATTCAATAGACAATAGACATCTGCTGTAAATTCACAACAAATGCCAGTGATATTAAATCTGATTCTGATTTTACTGTGAAAACCCGCAAGAAAATGAATCTCGGCAGTGACATATACATAGTTTGATAAAAAGTTTACTTTGAACTTTACACATTACTTCTCATGGGGCACAGATTGCCAGGAGTCAACGGGGACACAGTATTTCTTCAAGGAAGCATTGAGCAGGTCCTTGAATCTTTCCCAGTCAGCCTGGTATCCCTTTCCATGACTGGGCTCAGAATGGAACATCTGTTTCGAGAGTCGAGCGTACAACTGTTATAGATTGCCCAGCGTTGCCAAATCTGCTGCAGAGCCTTCTGGTTTCCACAATGCACAGAATCTCAGATTTTATTTGACAAGGTCAGGGGTTATTCTATGCAGCGAATAACACAGGGTGCACAGGGTCAGAGTCACAAAATCTAATTGTTGTGCAATAAATAGAGGCTCAGGTTAATCAGGGTTTCGAACGGGGAACTTTACAGACTCGAATCATTTCTGACTGCAGGTTGAAATTGCAGGCACTGGAAGGTTTCAGTATCAATGAGAACGTGTGATGTTTGGAGTGTGACATTTGATGTTTTAATATGTAAATTGATACAGATAGATCAGAACACTAAGAATTGCAGGCTCCAGCAACAATTAGCTGGTGGGAATTGTGGCTGTGAGGGAGCCCAGCTGAAAGGTTGCTGTAATTAGTATTTATGTGGTACAATCTGCCAAATAATTTCAGAAGTCAAGAAGGTGCAAGTTCCAAAAAGAATCTGCTGCATTTTGAAAGAGAACGATGTAAATTGGTCTAATATACTAGGCAAAACACCGAGAGTTTCGGAATACTGTGGAGAAGCTGCTGTGCACTGTCAAATGACTTTCAACACAACATTTCTCAATGAAAACATTCCTCATTAAGTTCAAAGTACGTTCACTTTAAAAAGTTTGTATACCATATGTAACCTGAAGATTAAATCTTCTTGCAGGCAACCTCAAAACAAAGAAACACAATAGAATTTGTGAAAACCCCCAAACCACAAGGACCGCCAAACATCTATTGTGCAAAACAAGAACAAATCATGCACACGATAAAACGAGCAAACAAATAATACACAGAACATGAACCGCAGAGTCCCCGAAAGTGAGTCCACGGACACAGAGTCAGTTCAGTGCTGAGATGAGTACCGATGGACACAGGCCACAGTCACAGAGTCAGTTCAATGCTGAGGTGAGTGCTGATGGACACAGGCCACAGACACAGAGTCAGTTCAGTGCTGAGGTGAGTGCTGATGGACACAGGCCACAGACACAGAGTCAGTTCAATGCTGAGGTGAGTGCTGATGGACACAGGCCACAGACACAGAGTCAGTTCAATGCTGAGGTGAGTACCAATGGACACAGGCCACAGACACAGAGTCAGTTCAGTGCTGAGGTGAGTGCCGATGGTTTGCAGGCCTCAGCTGTGGAGTTAGTTCAGTGCTGAGGTGAGTACCAATGGACACAGGCCACAGACACAGAGTCAGTTCAATGTTGAGGTGAGTAAAGCCTCACAGAGTAGTGATATGAACACCACAACTACCTTCACCCTTGGCCTTGACGCCTTAATCTTTTAATCTGCTTAAATGGGCAAAATATTTGTTCATTTTTCACTCTTGGGTCCGGGCCCTGCCTTATCACAGACTTTGTATACATTTTAAGCCAGTAATGACAGACTAGCCGAAATGTGAATTCAGTTGGACATACAAACATCATATATCTACTTTTCCTTCGCAGGAAAATGGTGGCAAAGTTCAAGTTCAAGTTTATATTTAATTGTCGTTCAACCAAAGTTCAAGTTCAAGCTTATATTTAATTGACATTCAACTATACACATGAATGCAGCACATAGCATATATAATTATGGGTGGCAGTTGGAGATACTTCTCTATCAGAGGAGGTGTAAGGCACTCCTTCCCTCTGCTTGCTAGCTTATAGATCACCCTTGGACAAAGTGTAGCACCTGCTTAACCCACACCCCCACCTGATCAGGGTCAAGTGAAGCCATGGGAGCAGGTGGTGGATGGTCATATGAGCAGCCGGTGCATATCACAAGACCTAGTTATGCAACTACTGACACCAAGCAGACAACCACTGAAGAGTATTGATAATGGCTGAGGTCATCTTGTAAAGACACTGCCCAGAAGAAAGCAATGGCAAACCACTTCTGTAGAAAAATTTGCCAAGAGCAATCATGGTCATGAAACCAGGATCACCTACGTCATATGACGCAGCACAGATTATAATGATGAATTATGATAGCAGAGAAACAAAGAGTTACAAAATATACAAAATAATATAAAAAATATACCCCAAGTCCCTGAGTGTCATGGCCTGAAGTTTGATGGTGCATTAATGGAGCCATGTTTCTTCAAAAACAAGCTCACAGCAGTTCCTCATCTCACGCAAGTGCAGCCGCAGATAAGTACAATGTAACTTGATTTCCACCGAGCAAACTCTGCAGGGCAGCACCAACAGGAGGAGCCAGGCCCCATCCCAGCATGGAATCAAGCAACATACAGTTGGCTCTGGCATCTCCTTCCACGGTAGGGCTAAGGAGAAATCAAAACTCAGGTCTAGGACACGGACATCTTAATCCATCAAATTAGTGCCGTACATCTCAGCCCACCAACTAACAAGAAAGTTACAAACCTGCCTCCTGGCATTAGTCTACAGACATATTCACTTAATGTGGTAAGAATCGGCTTGATGCTTTCACCCAAGAGCTTCAAGACCCCTCCACTCTGTGTGTGAGCTTTTCTCAGAATACCACCGATCCATTACTTTGCTCTCCTCTTTGTGGACTGTGGGTTTGCAAAGAAGGTGTGGGAAATGATGCAAGTGCCCGTGTCACAGTTCTTTCCGAGCAGTTGCGTAACAGAGAATTCTCTGATCTACGGGCTATACCCACGGACATCAGAGATGGACATCAAGTGCTGCCAGAAGATCATCAGTTTGGTGAAAGATGCCCTTAGTCTGCTCAAAACCTGTTGGTCTGTCAGCTCTGGGAGGGTTTCCTCCTGGTGCTCCAGTTTCCTCCAACAGTCTAAAGGCGTACTGAGTCCTGAAGAAGGGTCTCAGCTTGCAACATTAACTGCTTACTCTTTTCCATAGGTGCTGCATGTGCTGCTAGTTCCTCCTGCATTTTGTGTGTGTTGTTCTGGATTTCCAACATCTGCTGATGTGCTCGTGTTTCTGATTAGCATCAGGTAATTTATGGGCTTGCTATGTTGGTGTGTGGTGACATTTGCGGGCTGCTAGCACAGCTCTCGCTGATTTCGATTTGATGCAGGCGATGCATTTCACTGTATGATCTGATGTATATGTGACAAAGCAAGCTAGTATTTTAAAATAATGTTGCAGAAATCTAGACAGAAATATTTGAGAGGATGTTTAAAGACTTGAACAAAAGTTTGACCAAATATCTAATCATATATTTTAAAAATGTAACACACAAAATGCTGGAGGTACTCAGCAGGTCAGGCAGCTTCTATGAAGAGGAATAAATAATATTTTAGCCCGAGACCCTTCATCAGGACTGAAAAGGAAGGGGGGGGGGGAGAATGAAGCCAGAATAAGAAGGTAGGGGAAGGAGGAAGGAGTACAAACTAGCAGGTGATAGCTAATACAAGGTGAGAGGGAAGGTGGTGGGTGGGGAGGGAGGATGAAGCGAAAATCTGGGAGGGGATAGGTGGAAGAGGTAAAGGGCTGAAGAAGAAGGAATCTGACAAGAGAGCAGAGTGGACCGTGGGAGAAAGAGAAGGAGGAAGTGCACCAGAGGGAGGTGATAGGTAGGTGAGAAGCAGAAAAGAATAAAGAGAAAAAATAGAGAGGGAGGTGAAGAGGCAAAGATATTTTAGAAATTTCACCTAACTCATTATGTGACTGTAGGATCTGATGAATCATGTACTGAAGATATTATTTACATCTTAATTCATTCATGTGCAGCCAGCACCCCCACCTCACTCTAAAACAGTCTGGACACAGAGGACAAAATGAGACGAAATGAAAAAGTCATGCCCTCAGCTTGGTGAGTTTACATATGAATAGGTAATGACATGCTGAGGATTATGAGACAATTGAATATTCATGAATTGAATTGTTTCCAAATCAGCCAAGGAAGTTCTTCTATAATGAGCTACATGCAGGGGGTGCGGACACAATTAATTCTGTGCAAGCATGCCCGAGGGTCTGTGGTCTCACTGAGGAATTGGCTTTGGATAGTGTGTGTGAGTGTTTGTGTAGGAGAGTGCATGTGCGTGTGTGATTGTGTGTGTGCGTGTTTGTGAGTGTATG